>NC_089758.1:749799-934799 GCF_040412425.1 Macrobrachium rosenbergii
ATGTAAATATATATATATATATATTATATAATATATGTTTCTATATATATATATACATAGTAATATAATTATACATAAATATACGAACATATGAATTCTCATCATAACTGCGTGAATTTTTTTACGTTCGCAAACATTAAGCCACAAATATCGTTTAATTTCCTATACACTATACCTCGGGAATAATCTACACCCATGGAGAAATTTAATAGCTAGTGTCCATCATTATTTCCAATGGGGAACCGGTTCGAATCCTGTCGAGATCGAAGCACTTGAAAGTTACAATTCCCTTTCGGTGTGAGTTATTCCCAAAGTAGAGTGAACTGGAAATTACACGATATTTTTGGCTTAATGATTGCGTGTATACAGATATGAATAAATACACACACACACATGCACACATACATACACACATGCATACATTATATATGTATACAGATATGAATAAAATATACACACACACACATGCACACATACATACACACATGCATACATTATATATATATATATATATATATATATATATATATATATATATATATATATATATATATATATATATATATATATATATATATATATATATATCGCATATAATGTCCTTGATAAACGTGTGAATTCTCCTGCACTTGAGCTCAACTAAAATGGAAAGAAAATTCCAATATCATATCATACATTTCCAGATGAGTCCTTGTTGCATTCCAGCTTAACCATCCTCACCCCAGCACTCAGATGCTATGAATTCCAATTGATTGCTTGCGGGATGGTCCTTGAAACTGCAACGCAAATGAGGTTAATTTAATGGCCGTGTGCTTTCTTCACTGATTTCAATTATTGATTATTTCTTACTTGTGAGTTTCCAAACGTCCTACAAGTATCTTGTCCTGCAGGTATTTCTCACCCCAGACATAACTATGAAACTGGATGGTCTTGCAAGGGGTCATTGCCCGAAAAAGACATCACATAATATAAGTAAAAAATTATTCTAATAGCACATTTGTTCATTAACAGTATATTCAAATGTCTATGTGCGTGTGAGTGAACATGTTTACTGTTGCTTGAAGGAAAAGAAAATTTCTTCGCGTGCAACAGGAGGTCGAGTTACAGTAAAGCCTCAGTTCCGAAAGGACATCGTTAGCCGAGAGAGGTGAACGATTTCCTAGCGCATTGCGTGCAAGTCCTCTCTTCCTGAATACTTACGACGTGGTGATTACTCTTGCAGTGCTAATCACCTGCCGGAAATGATGAATTGGGATGGACTGGAGTGTCTTCACCTGCAGGCGACCGAAAAATTGCTGGGGGGTGACCAAATTCCTCTTGAAAACCCCAGGGTAGTGCCCTCCAGCAGAGGGGGAAAAGGCCAAATAGGCTACACTTCAGAGAAAAGAAAACACACTGGCGGAATGTAGGAACAGACATCTGCAGCAAATTTAGCTTCGCCAGCAACAATAAACATGCTTAGCCTAAAACAAAAGGTCTCAGTTCGGATTTATTATCTCGATCTGCAGTCATCTTCTAAGTAGTTGTCATCTTCATCCCAGCAAATTCTCTTTTGAGAGAGAGAGAGAGAGAGAGAGAGAGAGAGAGAGAGAGAGAGATAGCAGCCCGAGTTCATTCTCAAAGTTTACATGGCATAATGAACTCGTACACTGTAGAACCAGTTAATGAGCTCGTGTCCTTTGCTACGTTCAAGTTCCACGACTCTAGCCTCCAAAGACGCTCTACAACCAAGTGTCTAAAGACACATGCTCATTGGTCATACAACAACCCCCTCCTGGGAAACAAGTTAATCATTTAAAGTGGGTTTTACCCCGTAATAACATTCTGATCCCATAATTGTTGTGCTTTCTGTTTCATAATTAGCATACACAGTAATTAAGATGACATGATAGTAAGGATGATAAATTGGATATTTATTTTACGACCCTATTACTGCCTCAGTAGCGGTCATAATTAAAACCCTGGATCGCTTTCCTATGCAAAGATGAAGAGAATGTAATAAAATAAAACATCTTTTTCACCATGTTGTTGCGTTGACCTATCAGTCTTCAAGCAAATGGTCATAAAAACGGGATAACAAATTTGGCCGAGCAAAGTAGTCTTAAAATAGGTTGCATTACGAACAAGATTCCAATGAGGAGCAAATGAAATCAAGTAGTTTCGTAGACAGTGAGTTGCAACACGTGATTAAACAGCACGGTAACATCTAATTTCATGTTACAGAAGTCTCACAGTTTTACTTTTATCACATGCACAGTAAAACACAATCCAACCGTCCACAAAAACACGTTCATTTGAAAAAGATTACAAAACAGATTTAAGGTGAAACTTCATTTCATTTATTCTGACAAAAAATATACCATTGATGATTGAACGCCCTCTCCTTTATCGTAATGTGATGATAAAAATTTTGTCTAATATATTATCTCATCATGCTACACAACTCCTGGGTGTTGGGTATGGGCTAATATACATACATGAAGTAGAATCAGTTACAATAGATACTTAAGCAAAATTATCTTTAATGACACTAAAACTACCAAACAAAAATAAGACATCAGCCTTCCACCCTTAATTAAAATATGCTGAATATGTTCTTAGTAGTAACTGCCATTTTTCAAGGTCCAGCTTTGCCATCTTTGTTTATTTTGTAGATGGATCAAGTCCTTCCAGACAATTCCAACCACACGTACAAACTGAATGAACCATTACATCAGCTCCGTCACGCACTCTCATGAGCAAACTGATTACAAGGCTTTGTTTAAATATTTTATTTAATAACACCAATAGAGAATAACCGACAGGCAAGACGAAAAAAACGAATGTCAACGCAACAAAAAGTTTATTATTCTGAAGCACACAATAGCATTCTATTTGGTTCACTATAAAAAGTTAAGATTTTCTAGGTAGACCAATCACTTCTTTTAAGATCGTTTGGTAGGGTTCTTCGATCTTAAAAATCTCTCTCTCTCTCTCGCTTTCTTCACCGCGGCAGAATTATTATTATTATTTTCATTATTAATATCGTTGCTTCGGTCTTGATGAATCGATCCTTAAAAAGCAACAAACGTTACGTTCTCGACGTTCCCTTCTCCTCGCTTGGCTGACGAAGCGAGCATACACGTGAACCAAACATTTAGAAATGTTTTTCCTCTTCGTCATAAACATTCCAGTTCTACCAGTGCGGAAAGTTGTGACCAAAATTTACACCTTATTTACTGTGGCTTCTTTTTCCAATGTCAAGCTGAAATGTTACGGCATAAAAGTTTCTCAGTAGAAGGACCTGATACATTACTTTATTTGGCCCAGTTACTATGGACTGGCATGAAAATGTTAACGGGAAGCCCTCTGACGAGTATTGTTGGCTTATATTGATTCAGATTTGAGATACCATCCCTAGAATATCTGGTTCCCTTACTTTTTGATTCCCTTTGTGCGTGAATGAATGGATAAGTGTTAGTCTGCTGATTCCCTGGTGGGAAGTTCAAATCCCCGACGAGAAAGTTACGGTTGACATTGGCAATACTGCCTGCTGACAGCGTGTCCATCACCCCATCCCCGTTATGAAGGAGGATTAAATGGGTTCACCCTATGATGGTGGAATGTGAGAAGGACGAATGAAACAATAGCTAGGGTGCGGGGGTACCAGATATGATGCTAAGCATAGGAATACGCATTTGCTTATCTAGATCCACATGTTTCAAGGGTATTGTGACTGAGTGGATAAAGCATTGGCTTCTTGCGCCACTGGCCTGCAGACCACAACCCCAATGAGAAACTTATTAGCAGCATCAGTTTTCAGAGCTGATTATAATATACGAATCGTGTAGGGACATTTACTCCCTGATGGAAGGGGAACTATGGGATAAAAACAGTTGGAGGCGCACAGGTGCATCTCTGGCGCCTCTACTTTTGTCCTTTGTGAATGAGCAGATGCAAGGCTGACCTGCCCCGTGAACAAAAAGTCCGCATCCCCCAAGATGGGGATTTGTTGGCGCCTTTTCTTAGGCGCCGTGGCCTGTTTATAATGTGCACAGTGCAATGCTTGTTGCGTCATGAGGATAACTTTAAACATACTTCTAGATATACAGACACAACCCAAGTGCTACTTATCTTAGTTTCATTAATAATTAATAATTGTCATGTAAACTGCCGATATAAACCAAATATTGCATCAGACTGCAAATAAGGGGTAAAATTTACGAATTTGAGGAGTTTTCAGTCAACAGATACACAAAACTTTACAAAAAAAAAAAAAAAAATGCGAATTACACGAAAAAGCTGTGCCACCTATTAAGTACATACATATATAAATAAGAAAAGCGCCCTGGAAGAAAAGGGGAATTACTCAGTCGTTAATTTTGTAAAGAACTGAACGCGAAACACACAGATAGCAGTGTTTGTGTCCGCTTGTGTTCGGGGGAACTGAGAGAGAGAGAGAGAGAGAGAGAGAGAGAGAGAGAGAGAGAGAGAGAGAGAGAGAGAGAGAGAGATAAACGAGAAAATAAGAGTGTATGAAGACAGACAAACAGGAATATAAAGAGAGAGAGAGAGAGAGAGAGAGGAGGGGGCGTCGTAAGTACAACGCACAAGGAATACAAAAAAAAAAAAAAAAAAAAATCAGGGCGGTAAAAACAAGCTTGCTCTTATGTCAGACCAGACTTCACAGCATCGAGCGTCCAAAGTCATATTACTCGGTAAAACAACAACTGATGCCTAAAACAAATGATCACATCATAGTTCTCTACACTATACAAACGGCAGGCAATGCATTCACTCGCGACAGAGAAGTCAAAAATTAAACCAGTCGCATGAAACCTGTAACAATAAATGAGTCATGTCGTACACAAGGCTGGAAATATCACTTTACTACCTGTGGATTGATGTGCTGGAATTGGTTCTGTCTTTTCTGATCGTTAAAGAATTCGTTTAAAACAGGTAATTATTAAGATGTCAATGATGTCACCGAAGGGGGTACCATTTTTTTGAAATTTTATTCAGTAAAAACAACTAATGCAAATGAAAATTTAAAATCCTTTTCTTTTGACGTACCATGAGGTTATATAGGAAACAGTGGTATATGTATGTATATATATATATATATATATATATATATATATATATATATATATATATATATATATATATATATATATATATATATATATATATATATATATATATATATATATATATATATATATATATATATTGTATACATATATATAGGCCTATATATTTGTGTATACATATACTCTATCAAATATATATGTGTATATATATACAAATATTACATATATATATATATATATATATATATATATATATATATATATATATATATATATATATATATATATATATATATATATATAATGTATGTATGTGTAATTACCAGAATTTCAAGAGAGATCATCAACACCATTTCATTTATCTATTCAGAAAAAGGCCAGCCAGAAAATTACAAGTCCCGTGCTTTATTTTTAACAGCACTCACCAGCCCATCCACAGATACAGACATATACACACACACACACAAACACACACACCCAACGATTCCCTGGCTTTTTAGTGTGTCGTCTCCACTAGGCCTATGACGCGAAACGTTGATCAGAAATAACGAACCCAAAACAAACATGATCGTCACTGGGCCACATTTGAAAGTAGAGTCCGAGTGACAAAAAGAGGTGGTCAAACAACTCGATATGGCCACAGGGCCTCTCTGGTTCCCATTTCTTTTTCTCGGGATCTACTTTCATCTGCCAAGGTGCCTCCAGAAACAAACCCTGCAACGAGCATTACCCCTGAGATTTCGCGCACATGTTGGAGGAAAACTGAAACCGCTCCCTTGATGACTTTGCTAGAAAACCGAATACTTCAAGAACCTCCTTCTGCAGCTGCGAAGAGTAAAGAAGGAACTGTAATTACCGAGCGTCGACAGCCTTGGCCGATCTCTAGAGCCATCGCATTAGCATCGCTCTCATATTTGTCTCAGAACAATGGTGAATTATAATGTGTTATTAAACCAGCTTCGCGCCTTGTAATTTTATTCTTGCGTTGCAGTTTTGTCCGCAAAAAAGCTCGAAAGCACAGTGGACATTCGTCTTATAATTTTAACAAGACTCCTATTCGATTGCCATAATTTTCACGTTCTTATTTTGTGACATAAGAACGGAGAATGAATATTAAAAAACTTGACAAAAGCGTTTAATGTCCAAGAGAGGAATCTTAAAGAACAAATTAGAGAAGAAAGTTCACGAAATATAAGTAACACGGAACCATGCTTAAAAAATTAACAGTTAATGAGCGCTGGATAATAATAACAACAACAACAACAACAATAATAATAATAATAATAATAATAATAATTTTTTCCTTTTTTTAATGTGACCTTTGACGTAAGAGTTCCAATGCTGAAAAGCTGACAGCGTAACAATTTGAAAGCGAGAATGTTAGGCCTACCTTCAACGATGGGTTAAACAGCTGATCCAAACCTCCTGCCATGCATTTCTTTGTTGATTATGAATAACAAAAGTACGAATTTTATTTTTCATAATCTTTTAGCAAATACGTATGCTGTGTGCAGAAAATGATTTAATTGTGGAATAACTGACTTTTACAACGGGACGCACTGAAAGAAAGCCTTGTAAATCAATGTGTTGATAAAGATACCTCAAACATTTTTTCGAAAATCATAAACTGCAATCGCTACCCCAACACACTCTCTAAAAACTTTCCTTCGGTGACAATACAATCCTTTGACAATAGTGAAAAGTAAATAAAAAAAGCGACCAAGTCCAGGGGCCCTGCAAAAGGTCAGCAACGTGACGTCAATAGCAGTGACGATGGCAGCAATTCCCATCATTTCTCTTTGTGGAAAAATGCGCCTCTATTCAATATGAATTTTAAAATAGCAACACACTGCTTTTAATAGTGGGTATTTTCTCAAACATTTGATGCTAGTTATTTTTTTTTAATAATCGCGAGCGAATGACCAACTCGCTACAGTAAAACCTTCAGGGTAAGGAATTAGAATTCAGGAAAACAGATATATGAAGCAAAACAAAAAATGGCACATACTTACACGGTTTGCTGGCCATTTAAAGTTCTGTAGATAACCAGATTGTCGTCGGTGAACTTTTCCTGATCGAAACTACACAATATGAATTACAATGAACGTTTTGAGACAGAAAGTGAGACACTAGAAATCAACACAACGTTCATACCGCAAATTACAAAAGCGAATACCCTAGCCTGCTAGCCCATTGTAGAGGAACGTAAATGCTGAAGTATCGTCGAACTGTTCGGACCCAAAACTGAGGAGGATTAAAATATAAAGCGATTAATTTTCAAGGAAAATATAAACCTGATCTTTGTACTCTGTAAGTGACGTTATTATTAGCTTTGAAGTCACATCACGCTAGGAAGAACTACTTTTATTTAAAACTTTTCGTATAGGCCTACATGAGACATTGTACCCAAGGACAGAACTGAATTTATTAAAACCCAAGATCATGCAAATACTTGTGAGTCTGCCATTTAATCAACCACTGGTTTTGAAATATATTGCTTTTAAGTAAATAGATCCGTTAACATAGCTGAACAAGAATGCAGACTTTCGTTAAAGATCATTCAAATTTAAAGATATTACGAGTGATGCTGAACAATGAAATAATGGTTTAAGTGATCAGAACATAAGCGTTGCATTATTATTTTCTGCAGATCCCAGTGGCTTCCCTGGAGTAGCATGAATCGTCACAACTCGAGAAAACCCTTCAGAAAAAGTTTCTCATCGCCTCCCTCGACAACCACTCACAGTCGAAGCCCCTGAAGAACAAAAGCGTCATTTCGCTTTGTTTGATGTCATGGCGTCCTCCCAGCCAGCGCTGGTGGGTGTTGTCACCTTTGCAAGCTGCCACAATTAACACACGAACTGGGTGAAGAAAACAATGAGCTTTTTTTGTCTCGGTTTTCCGCTACTTTGCTTCTTGTCCCTATTGTCAACATGTCACGCTAACTATATCATGACTTTTTGTTCTGCAATGATTTACTGCTTCTATCCCTTTAATAAGAGATTGCGTAATCAGGTTTTTTCTCTTTTTACTAACAATACGTTCAATTTGTATTGCGTGGAATGATACTTCCGACGCGTTGAAATCTCCAAAATTCATTATATAAAACACATCTATAAAATTGTTCTAATAAGGGTTTTCACAGAAGTGTACGTACTATCAAACAATTCTTAATAAGCAATGAAATCAGGGAAAAATTGTGGCCACATACTAAAGCCCAATGTATTGATATACGCTAAAATAATTTTCCACAAAATAAGTGATATCACACTTTCCAGCGGGGCAAACCCCAGAAATTCCTTCACTACCAGGTAAAACACACAGTAGTAAAAACGGTCCTGCAGGTGGACTTAATTTCGAGACTGGAGGAAACGCCCAGGAAACGGCCTATAATGACAGTAAAGACGCAAACAGGAGACGAGGGCGAAAGGCACACGTCGGCGGAGGTGGTTAAGGAGACAGGTGGCTGGTTGGCTTCATCTTAAGGTTTACACTTCATCTATAGGAAAGTTTTAATTTTCATCCCTTTTTCTTCACCACATGATACTCCGTAGCAATTGTGTTCCTTGACAGAAACCTGATAAAATGTATATTTTTTTATAGCAGTAATTCAAATTATTTTCTTGATGTACAATATATACTTTGTAATTTTTAAGACAAATCTTGCAGTGCGATCTTTTAATGTGTAATTTCTGCTTAATGTATTGTAATTCCCCTATATAGTTGTCTAGTAATCAACAGGGTGGCAAAGGTATGTATAATACCACAGCCAATGCCAGTCATTAAAGAGGGCTTTCCCCTATACGCATACCGCGTCCGGGTTGCCTATTGTGCTGCACGTTGTAGTTTTTTGCACAATAAATTGTTTCTTCTTCTAACTTGAATTTCATCATTTCCTTCCCAGGCCTTCTATTTCTGCACCTTGGTCTTCATGCGGTCCTTGAGGAAGGTTAAGATGTTACGGAAAGATTCGAAGGCCCGACGTGGATCTCTGGATCAGGTCTGTCAACCAGGACGCTATCTGCTGAGCTAGTCGCCGCCTTGCCGATGGAAATGGGGGTCGCAGCTATAATGAGAAATGACATTGCTTTTGCAACTATATAACTATACAGCAGCAACAAGAACAATAAAACAAGGCGATGGTCATATATAGTGCAACACCATAACACATCTCTTTACTTCAGCACAGTTTCTGCATCCAAGAAACTGTTTTCAAGATGTCTATAGTATAATAATAATAATAATAATAATAATAATAATAGAGGGACTGTTTTCAAGATGTCTATAATAAGAGAGAGAGAGAGACTGTTTTCAAGATGAGAGAAAAGAGAGAGAGAGAGAGAAAGAGAGAGAGAGAGAGAGAGAGAGAGAGAGAGAGAGAGAGTGTACCACTCAACAATCTTGTGAGGACTTTCTAGAAACAAAACTGAAAAGCTTACAAAATTCCTATAGAACTGGGATTAAAATAAGGAAAGCAGTGAGTGTAACATTACTGCAAAAACCTAAGAAAACCAAAAACAAGTCTTAAGACGAGAAACTTAGTTCCTTTCCCCAAATCATTTCCGATCTAAAAGGACGAACAACTGAAAGGTGGCTCTCTAAAACTTACGATTACTTTATCATAGTTATTTGAAGATATTTCTCATTTTGTCAGTCTCCATGTTCATTCGTTAGAACATATCTGATAAAACTTTGGTTGATGAAAAGCCATGTAACATGGAGAGTCCTGCATAACAGTTTACACAAACGGCTCTTGGATAAGATTGGTTGTAATTTACTCCAGCATTTACCATAGAGATATACAATTCCAACCATCTGAATCTGTGACGCAGATTCCAACTTTCTACAGTTAAAATAATGAACAAAGTTGCTAAGGCTTAATACACGCTTAAATAACAATTTGCATTCTGACCTCACATGACCCGCTTAAGATTCAAAAACGTAAATTTTAATCTGCTTTATCGTCATTCAAAAGTACATAAAAATGCAAATTATGACGTCAAAATTACAGACATTACATTTCCGGCCCTGGGGTCTGCCTCATTCACTAGTTAACGGTGCCTTTTGATGCATTGTGTTTTGTTCTGATCTTAACCACCCAATAATTACATTCTGGGATCCTGAGAACAACCTCTGCAGTAATCAGCATTTAAACCGAGATTCATCTTCCCCTCAACCACCCGCACATAACGTCATCCGTGTCTGGAGGCGTTCAACCATACAAATTCTTACTCCAGTGAGTATTTATCCTCTCTCTCCTTCTCTCTCCCTCATACTCTCTCTCTCATACTAAAATGTGATAATTTACTAAGCGTAAATGTGGGACACTGTCAGAATGCATGAACTAAAGATCAATTTTTTTAATCAAACATTATGATAACATCTACTCTAAGTGAAGAGAACAAACTAATGTTCTCCAGTTAATGTTTAAAATGTCAGAATTCTATCCTTAATATTCATTTCCAAGCCCGTAAGCCCAAATAAAGCAAGCCTATATTATGATGTCATTACCGTACAAGTTGTCACACTCATAACATTTGCAGAATTAACGTGAGCCATAAATATGACATAACGTGCAAAGCTAATTTTAGTTATAAATATGACATAATTAATTTCCGCTCGGTGAGCAAACGTATTCATTCTTAAAATACAGAGGCTAATTACGAGTAGTGTTAGCATTCTGATGATAGTATCATTATTTAAACGTAAGATTTGCTACAATACTACACACGCTTTAGTACAGTGGCGACGCTTACGATACGATGATGACGATAATCGTGAATCGTGAACAAAGACTATTTCACAACGTACGCAGTGACGAACCTGTCAGACTACTTGTTCACGTGGTGTAGGCTGCCTGTGAAGGCATCAGGACAACGGCACACGTGCTGCTGACGGCCCTCGACAACAATGCCAAGAATTATATCTACAGGATAAAAAAAACTTATTTTAGGCAGTCCAGAAAGGCGAACGAAAGAAGGGTAAAAGTAGTACGCATGAAAACATCGCATTACTTTGTTATTAAGCCATACTTACAGATGGCGCTGGTGTACTTTCTTTTGCATCAAAATACACGCACTTTCAAACTCATTTTTGTAGTAGTAGTTTTAGTATAAAGTTACAGAAGTATTCATTGATCAGGTGACAAGTCACTGATACAACTTTATCAGGAAGAAAGGTGTGTGGAATTCCTCACATGGGGGGAAAACATGCAATAAAAAGCGAAAATGATTCAAAATTCTCAAGGAAACCTCAAAGTGCTTAATGCATCACTTTCATCTTTTATGAAAGTGTACACTCAAACAAACATTGAAATATACTTGGTGGAAACGGAATCCAGTGAAAACAAGTTCAATATGCGCTGCTTCGGGGCAATCGAGTTTTCTGTACAGCGTATAATGCTGTATGAAACTCTGGGCAGCGCTCAGTTATTCCCCAGGTGCGGTCAAGTGCGGGTGCGTCGCGACGCCTCCGGAAAGCGCTGCCAGACGCACGATACACGGTTACCTTTAACCTTAAATGAAATAAAAGCTACAGAGGCTAGAGGCCTGCAATTTGGTATGTTGAATGATTGGAGTGTTGATGATCAACATACCAATTTGCAGCCCTCTAGCCTCAGTAGTTTTTTAGATATGAGGGTACACAGAAAAAGTCAGGACAAACAGACAGACAAAGCCATCTCAATAGTTTTCTTTTACATAAAACTAGAACACGATTTGAATACTTCTAACTTTATACTAAAACTACTACTACTACAAAATTTAGTTTGAAAGTGCGTGTATTTTGATGCAAAAGAAAGCACACTAACGCCATCTGTAAGCATGGCTTAAAAACAAAGTAATGCGATGTTTTCATGCGTACTACTTTTACCTTTTTGGTCACCTTTCTGGACTGCCTAAAATAAGTGACACTCATATGGCTCAATAAGGCAAACGTCTAACTCTTCCCTGTCTCTTTCCTGACTGTTTCCAAGGTTCTTTTGCAATTCGGGCACCTCCTCCTTGGACTTTGCTTCTTGCGAACAGCCCGTAGACCCCCAAAACTAAATCGCTTTCATTTTCTATTTAATCATAGGTATCATAACTGCCAGAGGCAGCAGCCAGGCAATATAGAAAAGTTTGCACATCCAAAGATTAAAATGACCGTCTTGACGGGCTTCGTCGGGACTGTCGGACATGTGGGATCGACCTCAACTTTAAAACTAATCATCATTATCTTAATATGATTGGCCGGTCAGAGCTCACGAGGTGGCTCATACGATTTAAAGGCAGGTGATAGACACAGTGCACACAGGTGAGTTGAGGCCTAGGGCTGTCAGGGGTCCTGGCTGGGCCCTGTGGCTGGGAGGATCCCGAGCTTGCAGAAAGACGGCCATATTTATCTTTGGCTGTGCAAACTTTTCTACAATGCCTGTCTGCTGCCTCTGGCAATATGATTAAACAGAAAATGAAAGTGATTTAGATTTGGAGGACTAGAGGCTGTTCGCAAGAAGCAAAGGCCACAGAGGAGGTACCCCGAGTTGCTGTTGTCTGATTGTAGTCTACTTGCTAAATGATTTCCGCGGGAATATTAACTGTATTGGATAGGTTCAATGAAGGGTGCAAAAGAAGGTTAGTAACAGATATAAAAGGGACAAGGGAAATGTTTGTGTTAGCAGTAATCCTAGGTAGAAAATACGGCTGTAAGGTAAAATTTCAACAGCATGAAAAGTTATCGAAATAAATGATCTATGCCTGTTTTTTGTTTTTTGTCGAGTTGCCCAAGCGATGATTGTGAGTGGAATAAACCCGTTGGTCGTCAGCGTCTGTATAGTCCGTTCCTCTCCCTTCCGCCGCTTCCTCTTTTTCTTATTAAACTTCACTCGATTGTAACATAATTAAATTTGTCCTTCCATGCCACTGAAGAGCTTTAATAGTCTTTGAATATAAAAGTACACTCTATATATGAATCCAGATCCAGTAATATTTCACACAAGTTTTCATCAGTGAAGAGTCATCATCAGTGGAAAGATAAGCCCAGATGAAGTGATATCAAGTTAGGTTGAATCCACATGTTGCCGCTGTCACTGGTTTCCTTATGTCTGACAGCGACCCTTTCAATTTTCTGAGAATTGTTATCAGGGGCTCGCTGGGTGAACATAATGGCTAACTACTGAGTAAATATCAGCACATCTTCTGATGTACTGGGAAATGAGCCAAAATCTACTATTTTAAGAATCGGTAGGTATCTAACAGTAGTAGAAGTATGCTACGTTTCAGTCTCGTGTCGGTTGAGCCTGGGCACATCCGACACATTTTGCCCATTGAGTACACTGATGCACTGGGTGAAATGTGTACGTTTGGAATACCGGATACAGTTTGTCCATTGGGCTTCTTGGCAGGAACCATTGCCTAAAGATTTTTTTTAATTGAGACTGAGAACTTAATTAACATATTATTCCTGCAGGTTCAGAAATGTCTTTCGACTCATTAGAATCGGTGGGTTTCGAATATGTTTTCGGTCTACAGCAGATATATTTGTCCTTTCTGTAAGGAAACTGTACCATGCTACAAGACACTTGAGTGCAAAAACATAAAATAGTATCGAAACTTTTCAAAGAAAACGTCGTTGATAGGCGAGACCCTCTTATAAGAGAATCAAAGATTTTTATGCAAGTATTCAAAATAAACAGACTTAATCTGCCCAGTTATAGGAGACTGCCCAACCTGGATTAGCAGCATCATACAAGAAAATTACAAGAGAGAAAATACATCACACGAGAAAATTACACAAGAAAATTACAAGAGGGAAAATACATCACAGAAGAAAATTACAAGAGGGAAAATACATCACACAAGAAAATTACAAGAGGGAAAATACATCACAGAAGAAAATTACAAGAGGGAAAATACATCACACAAGAAAATTACAAGAGGGAAAATACATCACACCAGAAAATTACAAGAGGAAAATAAATCACACAAGAAAATTACAAGAGGGAAAATACATCACACAAGAAAATTACAAGAGGGAAAATGCATCACACAAGAAAATGACGAGGGAAAATACATCACAAGAAAATTACAAGAAAATACATCACACAAGGGAAAATTACAAGAGGGAAAATCATCACACAAGAAAATTACAAGAGGGAAAATACATCACACAAGAAAATTACAAGAAGGAAAATACATCACTCAAGAAAATTACAAGAGGGAAAATACATCACACAAGAAAATTACAAGAGGGAAAATACATCACACAAGAAAATTACAAGAGGGAAAATACATCACACAAGAAAATTACAAGAGGGAAAACACAAACCCCTTTGCAATTCTGTTACCGTCTGTACTGTACAGATCACATCGTCTTGGTTTAGTGTGTACATTTGTGAATATCAGAGGATTGAGCAGTCAACCGGACGTGAGTTTAGTTTTACAATATCGCGTCCAAATCTGTGTTGAAAGTAAGTCAAGGACTCTTTGAATAAATGAAAGTGTTTAATGACACGTCACATAATCGCCCAGTAGAGACAAGCAATATGTACCATTCAAGAAGAGTTTAACAAGTTTATGCTGTCGAATGCTTAACTCAACACCAACGAAGGATAAGATAAAACGATCACGATAGATCAGCTGTTTTTTGAAGACAATGATGTCCGTATCGGCTGAGAGATGAGTTTGGAAACTGGATGGCGCAAGCTCTCACTAGAAGCACAGGTAGAAATCTTTAATTCGATTATTGTACTGCAAACGGGTGACAATGGCCGGGTTAGGCATCTTTTAGCTTGCCTTTTGAAAACCTTTATTAAATACGCTGGAAGTGAGGATTCAGGACGCTAACAAATCGTACACTATAGACTGGCAATATCTGAAAGCTTGACTTCAAATTGGAATCAAAGAGGGACTGACAAAATGTTGGCTGTCACGAAATCAACTCGTAACAACAGCAAAGTAAATTGGAGCAGAAATACAAGTGAATAACAAGGAAGTTTTCAACCGTTCTGAAAAATCTAGAAGTAAATGTTTTTCTGATACATCTGTTTTTGGTAACTTAGCCGGCATTAGACGTAAATCTTGTTAATAGCAAAAGAACTACACAAAATTATCAAGAACCCTCTCATCGAACCCAGAAAAAAAGCTTACCCTCACAGAATTCGAGAGAGAGAGAGAGAGAGAGAGAGAGAGAGAGAGAGAGAGAGAGAGAGAGAGAGAGAGAGAGAGAGAGAGAGAGAGACTATTTACCCGTGAACAGGAGAAATATTCTGCTAAATGAACTGATGATAAATGCAAAATAACGGTCTTTAGGATGTCTCGGGTTTTAAGCATAATGGCGTCTTAAAAAGCTGAACCTTTACAAAAGAGAAGGATGACAGAAGTTCATGTAAGCAAATGTTACCAGGCTGTGGCAATGGATAATTCCAAAATTAAATATCTCAGCCCACAAAAAGTGGAGAAAACACTCCATATTGTATTATCATTATGAAATATAATGGGTCCTCTGATACTTCACCAACGTAGGGCGAGCGACAACGAAGTCCATAGCTGTTAAGTGAGCTTCAAATTTTACGTAAGAAAAAAATGAGAGGAACTCCTGAGTCACGCGATCTATTCCATTTTCTGACTTTCCCTCCATTACTCACGGAGCAATGCCTCCATTCCCCGGCCCTGAACACCCAGCTAACAGGCTCCATTCCATCCCACCCGACCTGGTCGTTATGAGTACTGTAAAAGTCGCGTCCTTCAACGCAACTGACTGCTCTTACAAACATCTGCAAACAAGAGGAAAAATATAACTTCTAAAACCGGAAACTCAATGTTGTTGTTAACAAAAGGTAGAAATTCATGAAAGATCTATTTTCTTCACATGTCCCTCAATGCAACTGCTGGCATGATGAATATGCCTGCAACTTGGGGCCTATGATAAAACCGAACTTAAAATGCAAATGTATGGTCGTGCAGTGGGAACCTGAGTTGCAACCACTGAGGGATAGGAAGGGACCTGGGGAGAGGAAGGGGTAAGTAATAGCAGCCAAACCACACCCTCGTAACCTTCAAGTACGTAGCAAAGGACAAACCACGGAGAATGTAGCTGTGTAGGGAGAGGGTACAAGAGAATAGGGGGAGACCACCTAAGGAGTGGGGGCTAAAAATGCTGAGTAACCCCACCTCCCCCGACTCTAACCCGCCCCCAAAACCATCTCTTTCCTTACAGAGGCGTTCCTATATGTAAATCTGAACAAGAAACAATTACCAAGGTCCCACTGCCATTACCACAAACTGAATCACGGCTTCAATCACCTTCATGAATTCTACACTTCCAGGGGAAAATGCCTCACACTCGAGATATTTTCCGCATCTGCTGCGTTCTAATCATGTTTTTACAGTTTTTATCGTCAAAAATTCTGCGTATTTCCCTAAATACTTTTTCTTAAATTTCTGAGGTCCAATTTCCTAGTCTCCTTCCAAATGACATCGCTTTGCTGAAGTCAACCGAATGTTTTCAATATTCACTGGTCCTTCCTCACTGAAAAAAAAAGCGAAGATCAAATAGACGAGCTGACGGCACGCACACAAGAGCCAGTCGGTACCAGTTAATTATGGCCTAGACAGCCTCAAGTTCTTTTTCTAACAAAGGTGACCTCATTCCATAAGTACTTTTGTCCTCAATTCACTTTCCGAAAAAGTGGACTTCTTTCATAAGTGGTAACGTCAAAGAAACTTCAAATAACTTCAACTTCCGACTCTACGTTCCTTCTAAAAACAACCTACTTGCCTTGTGATTCTCGATGTGCACAACACTTACCTTGTACTACTAAAGGTGAATGTTTCTAATCATTATCACTAAAGTTTCGCGGCATCTTTATTCTCCAAGCCAGAACTCCACAAACCGACCACGATCAACCGAAAATAAATTGGTCAGAGCAAAGACTGTGCGGGTCTTCACCCGATGAAGTCACTTCCATCAAATGAAGAAAGTTTTCGATCATTCCGACTCAGTCACTCTCCTTTTCTACAATTATTCCTCGTCCATTCCTTTTCACTTTTCTTATACAACGTTTCATATAACTGCTCAAATGACATTAAAATAAATCCTGATTTTTCCCAAACCCGTAATAAATTGAAATTACGAATCCCTATTCAAACCCAAGACTGTCCTGTAGGCACATCAAAATTACAGCAATGTAATCGAAGATATCAACAACTATCGTCTACAATAATCCCACTTCCTGTCTTTCATCTAATAATGGTTATTCTGCACTCCTTGTAGATATATATATGGACTACAAGATCGACTGATCTAAAACAAAAACCGACGTGGAATAAGCGCAACAAAAATAGTTAACTCTTCTCTGCAGTATCGCCCGCACTGTAAAATAGACATGGTGGCTTTATTTGGCGTTCCTCGAATGTGTGGTTTTATTGCATCCGTCATTTACCGAAGTGCTACGCTTTCGGAACCACTTCACTTCACTTTCTTCACTTTACGGGAAACTCGATGTGTCGAGCTCTTAACACCGGAGAGCTGTTAAACAGCTCAGTGGTCTGGTTAAACTAAGATATACTTTTTTTCTTAACATCTGATTTTATTTTATTTGTTTAATTCCTGTTCATTTCATTTGCACATTTTTTTTTATTATTCCTCTTAACATCTTGCGGGAGGCAGCTCGTTCCATGAAAACGTGTGTACAATGTGAATGACAAGTAGTAATGAGGATAGTGAAGATTCCTGAGCTTGAGGACCGCTTTTTCCAACAAATTTCTTCCTGTGGAAATACCCTTCATAGCGATCAAATGGTAATAGTTAATAGCCTGCGTGCTGATACGATTGCATACATTACTTAAGCAATTACATAAGCAAAATCTCAACGCACGTACTTCTTCGGTTATATACGCCTTTGTTTTTTCTTCAAAGGTGTTTTAATGCGCGTGGCAACGTCACAATAATCCAGAACAAATCAGAGGTTTAGATGCAAACTGCCTTGTGCCAGCACGGGCTCTTGCCCAAATGCGGTTCTCAAGTGTGGAACGGTGCTAGAAAGGGAATCAAAACTTGTCCCAAACACCTAAGGCGAACAAGATGAATCGCTCATTGCATCCTGACCAGAGATGGAGGTATTGCGTGACAATAATTTAATCAATCATCACTAATATATTCATCTCACATGCGTTTCTCAAATAAGGGATGGCTCCCGTAAAATAAAACACTCACTTAAGTTCATCCTTCAACTGCTGAAAAATAGATGAACGACGCGCACGTGTGTGTGTGTGTGTGTGTGTGTGTGTGTGTGTGTGTGTGTGTGTGTGTGTGTGTGTGTGTGAGTCAGGAGAGGTGTTTGAACTGGAGCGTGCAAGATTACGTAAGTTGTAGACCGAGAGGCAGTGTGTGTGAAGGATTCCGAATCTCATTCTTGAATGCTGAAGTGACATATTTCTTTGACGTAACTCCTATCATGAGAAACAGCCTAAGTGATATATATATATATATATATATATATATATATATATATATATATATATATATATATATATATATATATATATTGTAATTCTAAAATGTTCTTTACTCCTTTCTATTATTTTTCCTGTGGCCTTAACTGAATATATTGTCACAGCTATTTAGTGACATATAAGCATATATATATATATATATATATATATATATATATATATATATATATATATATATATATATATATATATATATATATATATATATATATATATGTCAGAATCTACTGTCACTTTTTACCAGACACATATGTAAACAATGCCCTCTTAACTTCTCGAATTCTTCGCGCTTTTTGGATATGCTTGTAACTACGAAGCCGAAAATATCCAGACGGAAGAAATCTCGGTCGCGAGAATCGGACCCGCGTTACCATATTCACAAACACGTTGCTGTGAGAAGGATAAAAGTCTATCGCCTCTCGTACATATGTTACAAGGAACAGATTCAACACTTTTTGAAAGTGTATGTAGCGTGATCTAGCGATCTTACTTCAGGAAAAAGACGTGAAAAGATTCGACACATCTTCACCGTGTATCGACTCTCTCTCACCATTTACCAAAGCTCACCCACCTAATACTCATTCTCTCAAAGCAATTAAATGGACTATTTAAAGAAACACAATCGTTTCTACAAAAATAGGTTTATTATGAATAAAACAAAGCAAAGATTAAAATGCATAATAAATGAATTATCGAGTCAGATAACTAAACTCTAAACTGCAAACACTTCTGATTAAAGAAGTCTCATTATAATAGCCTGAAATCCCCAAAATCTCACATACTCACAAATCAATAACTAAAAGTCATGTCCAAAAAAAAAACAGTCTACCACATAAAGAGATTGACATTGCAAATGACTTGCATGTCCTTTTTCTCAAACTCCCAAGTCCACAGACATCTGTCGAAAGAATTAAACATGATAGAAAACTCCCAAAAATATATGAAATGCAAAACACAATAATGGATAGTGTAAAATGCATAGCCAAGATATGGCAAACGTAACATAACAAAATAATAATATAAAAGAGGTATGAATATTCATATTAAATTTCCCACACCAGTTCAAAAGTTCATAATGATCAGAAAATCATGGTAAAAATCACAAGTTCAATTTTCTCCCATAAAACAGAGATTTGAAACTCTACCTTATCTGCCGATTTTCAAAGCCTGACCCACTCCAAAGCTAAGACTGGACAACTGCAGTTCTATCACGTTAATGAACGATCAAACTCACTTTTAGGCAGATTTTGCATAATCTAGATCAAAGTAACGCAAGTACTCACGAACATAGATAGCGCTTTTGGGAGATCACCTGACCCCCTCATTGCTGAGCTTCTCGCGCAGAGAGCTGAGGAATCAAACTATTTGCTGAATACAAAGATTTTACAACTGACGGCTCTGTCAGTACCAGCCTCCAAAATTCTTTCATCACACCTAAAGCATTGAAGCTATGAAATGCATATATGTGTCCTTTAAATATATATATATATTTTATATATATATATATCGTTTTTATATATATATATCAATATAATTCTTCGCGCTTTTTGGATATGTTTGTAACTACGAAGCCGAAAATATCCAGTCGTCGCGACCGCTATTCACAGGCTCTTCAATATATAGTTACAAGCATATCCAAAAAGCGCGAAGAATAGTTAAGAGGGCATATTAGAATTAATGTCTAAAATGTGACCAGTAGAAATATATTTCAGCCCAAAAGCAATAAAAACGATTGCCCACTTGGCTGATGATGGTAGGATGGGTCTATTTCTCTAACAAGATATATTTTTATGTACGAGAGGCGATAGACTTTATCCTTCTCGTAGCCAGGTCGGCAACGTGACCTCCTTGTGAATATGGTAACGCGGGTTCGATTCTGTTATTCACAGGCTCTTCAATTTCTTTTGGATAGTGTTACAACATATCCAAAAAGCGCGAAGAATTCGAGAAGTTAAGAGGGCATTGTATATTAGAATTATATATATATATATATATATATATATATATATATATATATATATATATATATATATATATATAAATTTCTGACTCACATCAGCATCGAACCCCATGTCTTTCAACTGAAAGGCAAGGGCGCTGCCCACTAGGCCATACAAGTCATAAAAGAAGTAGGAACCTGAGTGCCACTGCCCACAAGGAATTACCTGGGCAAGCTAACTGCTTGCATACCAGCGTGTTTTCCCCAACTTCCCGACTCAGCACGCCACAATACTCTCCTTCAGAGAAAAGAGCACTATGCGGAAGAAGTCTTCAAAATGACAACATTCCCTGATGGACACCTTAATCACACGGTGTTACAAAGCTATTACTATTCTGTGGATAATTGTGGTCTCTATAAAAACAAGTAAAAAATGCGCCTTAGTTTCTTCGGCGCAATGAGTTTTCTTTACAGCGTATACTGTAATGCTGTATGAAATTCTCAACCACGGCTCATGAAACTCCCAGCCGCGGCCCATGAAACTTTCAGCCACGGCCCGGTGGTGGCGTGTGGTGTTGGCAGCTATAGCGGTGCCAGACGCACAATCATGGCTAACTTTAACCTTAAATGAAATAAAAACTACTGAAGCTAGAGGGCTGCAATTTGGTATGTTTGATGACGGGAGGGCAGATGACCAACATATCGATTTGCAGCCCTCTGGCCTCAGTAGTTTTTAAGATCTGAGGGCGGCCATAAAAACTAACAAGTGTTCATAATAACTAAGCGATCCTGTGCAACACTGGAGGTCTAATGCTCCATGAAAAGCAAGAGAGAGAAGCCTTGACTCTGTATAAACTTAATCGTGGTCTGCTTCAAGCGTCTCTGCTATTTTCTATAATTTTAGAGCTCATAAAATATTGGAGCCCAACACAGCTTCAGAAATTTGAGGGAAATCAAGAAAATGAAAAGGACAGAAAAAACTATGAAAATTAAAAATATCCACAGATAATTACTTTAAAAACTTCAAGACTTTATAGGGTTTTTACACTAGGCACATAACTGACATACTTTCCTTTTGCCTATTCTTGTAATCGTTTATTTTTAATACACTACTGCTGGCAAGTGAACGATTTTTCTTTTTTTGCTCAGAATTCCATCACAAACTCTTCGAAGATAAATGTATCTCAACATGATCTCCTGGTTTTCAAGTCCAGTTTCTTCTTCTTCTTCTTCTTCAGAGAGAGAGAGAGAGAGAGAGAGAGAGAGAGAGAGAGAGAGAGAGAGAGAGAGAGAGAGAGAGAGAGAGAGAGCTTTCACTCTATAAATCTAGTGAGAAACATTGATGCTCGAATTCCAGAGGTATCCGGAAGCTTTACCTACCACGACCAGTCAAAAGATATTCAAAAGCCAGAACTGTTGGGAGGCAACTTTCCTAAACTTACAATTTCATTATATCTGCTTTTAGATTTAGGTCTTATTCAGTCTGTCTCCATGTTAAATCATGAGAACATATATGGTAAAACACGTTAAATTCTGTATACTGGTTTCCACAACTGACAATGGTTCACATAAATGATATTCACATACGTGTCTCTTAATACTCCCAAGGTTCCATGGGCCACATGGCGTTCAGATTCCACCTTGGTAAAGGTTGCCAAAGAAACATTCCTTTTTTTATTTCTTGGAATGAACTGGTGCGTTAAACAGGTTTACTTCATCATCTTCAAAAATAACCTCCCTCGTAGTACCAAAAGTCTTCGGAATTTTTCTGTATTTAAGTCAGAACATGATAGACTATAACTAAAACAAATGAAGCCAGCCAGATGAACCAGACGAGGGTCGATAGGAGGGCACCCAAAATAATAAACAAGGATGATAATGGTGATGACTGTATTCTCCTGCCTAAAGATCTAAATTCCTCCGACAAGTGGGAAGTAGAGAGAGAAAACTGTATTTTCTTTTAAGAATGACTTGCACTGCCGCATGCGAGACAGCAGATTGAGCAATGTAAGCGGAATGTCAAGGCGGACGTACAGAAATGGACCACTGTGATTTCCAACACTGGAACTGAATACCTAGCCGTGATAAATATCTTCGTTGGAGATATTAGAGATACCAATCGCTGTCTCCAGCAGTGCAAATCAAATTGGGGAAATATGAAGGCACTGAGGAGGAGATTAAAATTCTTTACTTAAATCTTAAGTGTTCGTTTGTTAACATAAGCTTCATAAAAAAATGTTGAAAATTATAGCTTCACCAGCTATTCTTAGATTATGCTGGGAAAAAGCTAGCTCATACTGTGAAGGAGAATTCCATTTCCTTTCGATGAAACTGGTTTATTGATTCATTTCATGGACACCGGAATCAAATGACCCAACACATTATGTCAACTACAGTAAAATACATCATCACCTGTTAGGGTGTATAAATGAGTACGGAACTTACAGAATATGATGGAAATCGACCAACAACAAAGGACTCCTCGATTCCTTTATAAACCAAAGACCACAACTTTATTATAATGAAGACAAACTACGGAATGAGCCCAAGGGAGAAGGTCAAGAAGGAGTTTCTACAACCGAATGCCCAGGTGAACAGCCAAAAAGAAAGGGCTACAACTGCTTATACTTAGTAACAAATAACATTAATGGAGTTTATTTGATAATAAAATAAGTGGGCAGAGATATGAAAAAGATAAAAATCATCTAAGACATGTGGAGTGCTTGTTTCCACCCTTCAAAAACAGACTCGAGAATATGGGAGGCTGTGGCACATCGGCTAAGGCGCAGTCCGAAGCCTGAGAACACTGGCTGTATGGTCGCCATCCAGCGCAATACTGCTATATACATTTGGAACAACAGATGATTCAGCCGATGCGGACACCGGCGCAGATAAACCACTCCATTTAGAGGAACATAACTGAGAGGCTGACTGTCAGTTCTCTGGCGCCACTACTATAAACATAACCTAAGGAATGGCATGACAAGCACCTTCAACTATAACCTAAAAATATCTCGAGTCGATACCGTTATAGCACGACATTACGCTGTTCATGCAACTTTAATCCCACTGACCTCATGCCATCCACGTGAGATGAATAATGTGTACAGCAGACGAAAGGCGAATCGGCAATTCGCAGATCATCATCTTGCACAACAGCAACACTTAGCTCCAAGACGAACCGTTTTCTTCCACGAACCGTTTTCTCCCACGCATGGAAGAGGACAGTGTACCTGCCTGCACGGCCTCTGGGTTCTTACCGTTTAAGGAAAATAGAGAACTTGTTTCCCTGCAGAACAGACTTTGCACTACGTGGTTTAACTAAACGTATACTGTTGCTCCAAATTCCAAAATTTGGGGAAGTATCATTATCTCGGATGTGAAGCAAAATATATGTCAAGAAAAAAAGTTGATTTGATTCCTATAAACAGAAATAGCTTTTCCTCAGAAATCCTCAACAAAAACGAGGGAGAAGACGACGACACTGACTTGCAACATGCGGCCACACACAAAGGATCTAACAGTAACCATCTTTCTCTGTTAACACGCGTCGCGATTCTCTGTGTCAACTGACGATGCAGAAAGTTTCCAGTCAGATTCCAGACTCAGAAGGTAATTCTTGGCCCCTGATATTACGGGTCTCCGATGACAATATTTTACATATTCTGTACTGGTTTTTTTTCCGCGGAACTTCAGCGATCTCGTTAGCCGAGAAGGACGACATTAAAAACAGTCGGGAATATCAAGCAAAGATATAACAGTATCACTCGAGCCATGCGCATTAAAGTCGTAAGGTGAGAGAGAGAGAGAGAGAGAGAGAGAGAGAGAGAGAGAGAGAGAGAGAGAGAGAGAGAGAGAGAGAGAGAATGTGTACAATCATGCAGAAAATACAAGTCTTTCAGAACAGTTGACATATGCATCCGTATTTCTTACTGAACTTTCCACTCGCACAACAAAGCAAATTCTCTTTTCGATATATGGACTACTGAGTGTCACTATCAAATATCCAAGAGAATTTAGTGTTTCCTGAGGACAGACTAATTTACATTTTGTCTGCACTTAAGTTCTGCCCAGAGTTCATCGACACTAGCCTTCTCAAGGGTACGAATTGATCCGGTCCTGGCCAAAATAGTAAAAAGTGTACCTATTAAAATATATATATATATATATATATATATATATATATATATATATATATATATATATATATATATAATATATATATATATATATATATTTAACAAATAGGGCAAAATTGACGGTCTATTAACCTCCCATTCACCCCCCCCCACCAACATTAAAATAAGTTTGCCTTCGTCAGTTTTGGACAGCCATATAACTGTAGCACAATATTGTGGCATTTTATGAGGACTGCCTTCAGTAACGATTTCAAGGCCGATTTGAGGATATTACTACCACAGTCAAAATTATAACATTAACAATAGGTTTTTAACAACTACATTAACAATAACCATCATCACTACTAAAAATACTCCAACGGATAATAATAATAATAATAATAATAATAATAATAATAATAATAATAATAATAATAATAATAATAATAATAATATCACGAACAGGAGTAGAGAATTGTGGCAACACCAGAATCAGAGCACTGGGACAATACTTGAAAACCCGTGAGGGGTACATAACTAACAAGTGTATGGGAGGAAGACCTGATTAAGGAAGATGAAGACCCAGAAATATATAAAGATGTAACAACAAAGAACAGGATGGAAGAATGGCACATGATACCCACGTGTGGGAAACTCAGAAGACAAACTAAATATTTGTCCAGTGATGAAACTTGGCAATGACTACAGAGAGGGTGATTCAAGAAAGAATCCAAAGGGATGGTGATAACACCACAAGAACGTGCCCTTGGAGCACGATACAGCCAAAGAGCAACAGAGGAAACCAGTATCTCGCCCAAGTGTAGGAAATGCAATGTAAAAGGAGGCAGCATAAACCACATTGCGAGCGAACGCCCAGCACTAGCACAGAACCAGTACAAGTGATATGATGCAGTGTCAAAAGCCCTCCACGGGAGTCTGTGCAAAAAATATCATACAGCATGCAGATACAGGTGATACGAATACCAAGCTGAGGGGGTAGTAGAAAACGAACAGGCAGAATTACAGTCATAGGCCAGACAAGGTGATAAAAGCACATCGACCAGATCTGACTCTGATCGACAAAACCTGAAACAAGCATCACTCACAGACATCGCAGGACAGTGGGACTCCAGAATGGAGGAGAAAAAGAGAAGAAAGAAAAGTACCAAAGCCTGCTGACTGAACTGAGAGAGACATGGGATGTGCCAACGGGAGGTAGAGCGCATAATCATCGGAGCACTAGGCATGTTACCAAAATCCCTGAAGAAAAACCTTAGTAAACTCGAAACCGAAGCAGCCCCATGACTTGCACAAAAGAGCGTGTTGCTAGAAACAGCGCACAAAATAAGAAAAGTGATGGATTCCTACGAAAGCAGGATGCAACCCGGAACGCACACTATAAACCACCATTCTGGATAATAATAATAATAATAATAATAATAATAATAATAATAATAATAATAATAATAATAATAAATTCTTTCCGTGAGAAAATTCCGTTGTTTTTAAGATCAAGCCTCAATAGCCAGTTAATTTCTAATAACTGTACGTGTGTGTGTGTGTGTGTGTATATATAATACATATGTATGTATATATAATTATAAGAGAGAGAGAGAGAGAGGGGGGACATCATGACTAGTTCTCGTGTTCATCCAGAATGAACTGGATATATAAGGTCAAAGGAAGAAGAGCACTAAGCAATTTCGTCAGAAGAATGAGACAACGAGCTCCTTTTTTCAACGCTTCAGACTTTCTCTTGGAGAAAACGCGAGAACTGAAGGAAAAACGCACGCACGCTGCCCTAATTCCTCTGCCTAATTCCTTCACTCGATCGTTGTCTTCTCTTGTCTGCTGCGAAGAGAGATTTCAATACCAAGCGCAAGTCATTCATTTCCACAACGTTCTTACACTTAGTGACGTCATAAATCCGCACGGCGTGCGCTATGAAATGTAACGAGACTGATAATAGAGTCTTGTCACGAAAATTCCTCGTCACCATTGCCTCTTCCTTGCACTTCTCACGCTGAAAATGACTAGGAAGTTTGTCACCCTTTCTTTCCCCGTCTAATAACCGCTCGAAGGATTTCTCTTCAGAAGAATTTCCTCTCTGTCGAGGGAGGTCAACTGCCCCAGAAGGTGAAAAGTCGGGCGGGACCAGTGGCTGAGGGAGGGTGTGTTATGGGGAGGCAGGAGCAGACGAGAGCGGCAAAGGGAGGCCAGTACAGCAGAACACCGACAGAGGTGGATGGTTCACGCGCTTTTTGTTCCAGACCCTCACATTCTTGGTCTCCCTTTGGCTACCTTGCATCAGTACTTGCAACGAAATGGCTCTGAACAGTGCCAAGATCTATCTTCCATATCGCACCTAATTATCTATCTTCCACCTCTGCATCTATCTACCTATCTTGCAGCCAGGAAAAGAATGTTTCCCAAATGATCTGCCCCTGGAAGACGGGAAAGACTGCATAGCAAACAAAGTACATCACTCCTAAGCTTCACTTATGCTTTGTATCGACTCGTATGGCGAAATACTGCTAAACAATGACCGTTTGTTAATTCTTTCAATAAAAATCTGATACGTTATTGGCATTAACAAACATTGTTGTTATTACCAGGCAAGCTGCAACTCTGCAAAAACAGAATACTGCAAGCCCAAGGGTCACAACGGAGAAAGCAGCCCATTACGGGAAAAGGAGGTGAGAAGTACAGAATAAGCCCTGACAGAGAAGTACCAGCTATGGTAAACAAGGTACAATAAATGAGAATAACCAAATGGAGAATGAAGTGAGACTCATGGCAGCTAGCCCAACAAAAACGTTTGCCTCTAATTCGAACTTCTGAAGTTCCGCGTCAACTACATGATCAGGAAGTTCATTCCACAATTTGGTCACAGCTGGAATAAAACTTTTAGAAGTCTGTGGTACAGAACCTCAGAGATGAACTGGCAAGACTTACAATTAAGTTCATATTTCTCACTGCGTAGTGGACGGTGTAGTCTGGGAAGATCTGAATGCAACGGATGATCAGAATTACGAAAAATTGTGTATAGCAAACACTACAAGCTATCTGAGCGATGCTGGCCGAGATTATTGTGACTATACTGGACAAGAAATTTACCAGAACTGACACTTTTGTCCAACAACTTAAGGTGCAAGTCAGCGAGCTGCTCAAGACCAAAGAGGGGAACAACATCAAAACACGGCCGAATGAATGAACACATTTCCTCAGGACAATCAGCTCTCCAGTCTTGGAAAATCACTCCATAGTCATCCTTAAATGCAATTCTCATCCTCATCACATGTGTCAGCGTTGACTATCTATTCACAGGAAGACATTTGAGATCACCAACTGCCATAGTCACCATTATTAAAGCGATAAACCACCTGCAAGCAAAGTTTAGGCGTAAGGGGACATCTAGTAGGCTAATTGTGCGGTTTTCTCGGAACAGGACACAAACTCTGATTCACTAAAGTAACTAACCAATGCAGGAAAATAAACAGGGAGCTTTGCATCGAAGAACTTACGCCAGAACATGACATCTGAAAGGCCACAACACATCCCCACTTTCTACTTCATAGGTATGAGGGCCTGTAATGAAATTTACTTTCGTTCAGAAGGGAAACCTTGACAGAGAAGAAAGCGTCCAAACGAAACCACGCGATCATATCACAGAGATATAGGCTCATAAAAAAAATCACAGCTCTGGACAATTAAGTGAATATCTGATAAGTATAATACCGCCTGCTACCAGTAAAAAACGGGATGTTTTAAGAAGACAGTTTCCGTTCTCAGTGATTATACTGGGTTGAATACTACTGGTGCCGTTAAGGTCACGCCGTTTTTGTTAATCGTCGTCACGAGCCAATTGTGAAAGCTGCGAGCAAAAAATAAAACGTCAATGATGACAACTGCAACAGGCTTAATTTACTCTTTAAACCAAGTCGTATAAATATACGACATATCACTAATTTAATACACTCTGGCGACAAGTTGTCTGTCTACTGATCTCTGATGTCCATCATTTATCATCCATGAAAAACTACTTTTAGTACCTATCAGTACCGTTGTTATTATCATTATATTACTGTAAACAGGCGAGTATTCATACTGAACCAATACAAAAAGGACTTCATTTCGCTAAGAAAGCCTCCCGTATGAGAAATATCAAGAAAATAGTGAAAAATAAAACAACAAAAAAATATATAATCATACCCATATACTAATACCAGTTAGAAAAACTAAAGCGCTGGTGAAAGATGCTTTAAAATGGCATCACATACCTCTGTTAAACTTAGCAACACTGTCATTAATAATACTGGTAGTGTGACATTTCCTTAACCTGACCGTGTATGAATGCTGACAGACAATTGGTGCTGGGCTGTATGGTTTCTGCAGCCAATACAGTCGTGAAAGCAAGAAGAATCTGCAAAATTATGGTAGTTAAAGGGAGTAGGAACAGGGAGCAACGACTGGTGAATGAATGGAAGTAGCCGATATACACGGGTATTTAGAAGCAAATGTCACAGAAGCATTACCTGACACCTATCAATGGATTCTTGAATCAACTTTCCTTCTAGGTGTGAAGTGTGGATGATGAAAGCGAATCTGTGGAAATTGTCGAGATCAGCTCTCTGCGCAGCATGCGTGGAGTAAGAAGCTGATGCAAGGTTAAGAAATGTAAAAACTCAACGTAGACTTACCAAGACGGTTGGCACAACAAAAAGATGTTATCGAGTTTATAAGTGATCTGTCAACTGGAAAGAATGAAGTACGACACTGTTTCAAGGTAAGTTTTATGGAATGAAGAAAGGGCTGCATAGTTGCTCTGAAAAAGGCATTTCAATACGTCTCTGAAATTCACGTTCACAGGGAGAGCAAGATCTGAAGAGTATCAGTGTCGGAGCACCGCAGCAGCACAGGTAGGCCAGGCAGGCTACGCTATCCTTCCTGCACGGCGAAGCTAAGGGGGGATGCCGAACTCCAACAATGTTCATCAGCATCAGCGTCTTATTTTCATCTGTGCCTTATCTGAATGAATAAAGCCTGTCACTAAGGTATTTTAAAACCCCAAAAAAAGACAGGAGAACAAATTCAATTTCTTGTACCTGGAGCATATTCTTGTTACTAATGACCTACACTTCTGCCATTATAATTGTAACAATACAGGAAATGGAAGGCCTTCAAAGGCCGCCCCATAAGCTATCCAATTACTAGATTCCTTAATGTCCGTTATCACTTGCCATTATTGCCAGAATCATCACTATCACCAATAAGAATAATGTCAGCAGTGATTACTCAAATACTGAACTAGAACGGCTGTATATATTGCAGGGATTGATTAAAAGTCAGTCGAAACTGTACTATTTATGTGTTTGTGTGTGTATCCATATATTTGGATGAAAATGGCTTTCAGTTCCATTTCACTTGTTATCTACGCGATGGTGTTTACTTTTTCTCAAACCTTACATCTCTATATAATACTATGAACTCTGGGTCAAGAGCGAATGTGTTTCAGAGTTTTGAGAGTAATCAATTTTTCGTATGCTCACTTTTCTTCCAAAAAACTTCGCCATAGCAATGGATGCATTCAATAGACAAGCATAAAATGAAATTTTTTTTATGATAATGTTACTCAAATGAGTAATGGAAAAGTTCAAGCTGCAAGAGAAGGAAAGTCTTTTATTTTACTGTCCTGTATTCTAGACCTAGACTAAAACTAGCATTACAGTCGTTTTTTTCTCTTGGCCACACAAAAATTAGGGCACCATAGTATACAGAACTTTTCCCCTTTATCCGTAAGAGGAATTACAGTCGAGCACTACTCTGATGTCAGGCTCTGACGATCAAATGTCAAGACCAGACCACCACTTAGAAAAAATCTGAAAAGAAATCAGAGGCACGTCCGCCTAACCACTGACCCAGGCTCAGTTGCGGAAAGGTCGCTTTTTCTATCCGCTGTGCACAGACCCTGTTACTCTGTCGAGAGTACGTGAGCGAGTGATGGCGAATGGTTGAATTCAACTGTGCTGAAAATGACAACGTCTAAGAGCTAATTTCACAGATAAATTCAGTAAAACACAAACACACATACATATATTATATTATATTATATTATATTATATTATATTATATATATATATATATATATATATATATATATATATATATATATATATATATATATATATATATATATATATATATATATATATATATATACATACACACACACACACACACACACTCACTCTTCTTCATGGGGAGAGAGCAAATGACTTAGACAAGATCTTAATTCTATAGTGAGTAACAGAATCCACTGACGAAACTTACACGCTGGCTCTCGATTACTAGCTAGTAACTGGCGACAGGCATCAAATTTTGCGCTGGAACTGATTTCCTTTATAAGTAAGCTCATAAAATTTTTTCATAAATGTTGCCGTAGAATTATATAAAAAAAACTTCACTTTCGAAAACATAAAAAAAAAAATTGTTCGAAATGACGACTGTTCGAGGCAACAGTTGCTCGAATAGATAAATATTCGGAGAATTGAAATTTCCTAGAAAAATCAGACTTGTGATCAATATTTATGCATTTCAACATCTGTATCATGGCTAATTTCGCTGAATTCATGTTGTTTATGCTGTTATTCGCTAAAGGCAAAAAAATAGCTTTCCTCGTACAAAAAAGAATTGACATTTTCAAATACAGACTCAATGCCCACTTGCTTGCAACCAGCATTGATAAAGGATGTCCAGAGAGAATTCGACTAAACTAATGCTAAGCCCGGAGCTCATAAAGAAATATATATGCCCCGGTCTAAAAGTGAAATATATAGGCCTAGATGTAGTTTTCGCTGGGGATTCATATGCTTCCAGTTGTGGTCTGTGTTCCAGAAGGAGCGTCATGCCCTCGAGGAACTCTTACGGTAGTTGACTTCCTCGAAGACAAGGCCGGTGCGGTCTTAGACCAAGGGTGCGGCCACGTAGGCGTCATAGTCGTTGCCCACCCACACTTGACTTGGAAGAATGATCTTGTTTTGACAGAGGTCACTATTGAAGGATGACACCGGATACTTCTTCAAGCTCCTAAGAATTGTCAAACAATTGGGAATCTGTTAGCTAAAGCTGAAATAACACAAGTCTATGCACGAAATTAAGAAAAATAACACTAAAATCTGGATGCTGCAGTCTCGCAAAGCTAGCACAATTACAGGAAGAGTACGTTAACAGAGTCGATTATTTACGTATAAGTGTCAGTAACTGAGATTATAAGACTTTTTATAATCGCTGATCTTCATTTCATTCTGGTAGTTTTCAAAATGAAATGATACTAGTTACATAAAACGTCAGTGATCTAACCTTTTGCCTTCCTCTTATTTTCCATATTTAAAATAACTGTAATCTTTCCCTATGATTCAAATTGTCAAATCGAAAAGCTGTTACTTCGGAAAGCTCTGTATCGAACGACTGACACCAAATCTCAGATCAAGGCATCACCACACAAAAGCATCCTGAATAACTTGCATTAGGTATTCCCACTTCCTAACCTTCGCCTATGACCAAATACCGACAGGTAAAGAAAAAAAAAATAAAAAAGGTACAGTACTCACTACTGGAGAAGCAAAAGAGAAGGTACCCTGTATGAGCTGAGTTGCATATGAATAAATCCAGACGGGACGAAAGCGGGTTTCATTTGGGCCAATGGCTTCGGATGGCTAAAGGAAGCGGATTATGGTCCTATAGACTCGCAGGGAGAAATAAAATGGCTGCACAGAGTTGCTTGTAACGGGTATGCCAAAGGAGGACTGGTTTCTCCCAAGGGGGCTTTTGGTGGGAGAAAGATCTGGACGCTCTCTGTTAACGAATTCGCTGGACGAACCTTTTCGAAGATATGTAAACATGAATAAAAATCACGATAAAAGAACACTCAAAAAGCAGTACACGTTGATGATTCACTGGTTTTAACGGTAATGAAAAATGTATTGATTCGAAACTTTCGCTAGCTTGCCAGAATGAATCAGTATTAGCCTAACTGCTTCAGGTTTAGCAGAATAGGCTATGCTAACTGAAATCCTGTACGCGTGCCGGAGAGAAAGGTCTGCGCAGCAAGAAAGTTGAAGGGCTTGAGGTCCAGGATGGGTGAGATCGAAATTCCAATACTACAAAACACTGTGAAGACTGTCCAGTGAATTGGACGCGCGAAAGGGGATCGTCGAAAAGAGAAAAGTATTAAATTAGTGTTAAGTTACTGTAACTCATAATGAAGCTTTATATTCACATCGATGTTCAGATTCCATGTCAATTCTGAAATCCACGAAACCGTAATTTCGATGCCACTTCGACCTACACCTGTGCTACCTTGTTTATTTTGATTAACTTCACATAAAACCCAAATTTGGATTTGATTCAACACGTCATAATTTGTAGATAACAAATATGACACATCAGACTAAGTATGAAAGCCAAAGGTGATCATAACAGGTGTAAAGACAAGTAAGCAACGCTACACAGCATTCACAGCTTGGGTGAGCAACAAAGGACCTCTCCCATAGCAACAGTGTTACGCAACCAAGGGTCTCGGAGAATGGGTACTGAGGAAGTGGGCCTGGAGGAGTGGGCAAGAGGACAGACAGCTGCTGCTCCGGTCTCAGGGAAGAGGGCGACGGGAGGGCGAAGGGCAGGTTAGGGCGGAGAGACGATCTGGGGAGGCACTCTGGAGACGGAGCCTCATTACCTCAGAAGTAAAACAGGTCTGAATTTTTAGACTGGAAGAAACAAAGCCAATAAAACAGGCTTTGAGGCCCAAATGCCGTTAAGATTAGGGAAAATAATGGACGTCATAAAGATTTTTATTCAGACTATCACCTCTTCCCACCTCTCTCTCTCTCTCTCTCTCTCTCTCTCTCTCTCTCTCTCTCTCTCTCTCTCTCTCTCTGTATATATATATATATATATATACTATATTATGGATATTTATAGTTTTTATATATATATATATCCATATTATATATATATGATATATATAGCTTGTAACTTTTATATATATATATATATTCTACTAATGCACAGAACAATTGTGTATGTGATAAAGTTATATATATATATATATATATATATATATATATATATATATATATATATATATATATATATATATATCATGTTATGTGTATACATATTTATGTATTTATATGTATAATATTATGTATATATCGACATTAACCTATTCCTCTAACAGAAGAAAACACTGACTCGCCCCTTCTCCCAGCCAAACATCATCAGCTATATTCGTTCCCAAATATTTACATAAACCTATGTGCATGAACATTCTCTTGTTTTTATTTGCCCTCGTAAACTGACTTCGGCTCAATCTAGCTCAATATTTTCTTCTTGCCAACATTTTCAACCATTTTACTGCTGTCTACAGTTTCTCTTCACTATCCACAATCTGCACTATACCAACTGCAAACATCGACCATTTATAAATTCCAAAACTCATTTTCATACCCCACAACTTCGCACTACAGCTCCGAAGAAGAAGAAGAAGCTGAAAAACTACGAAACAAGACGCCCTTTTCTCAGACCGTCTTATACTGTACACCAGACCCGTCACTCTCCAGCCTACATATTCTAACACACACCATACTTCCGTTGCTATCAAAAGACAGCATTGTGGATATGTCAACTCTCTACCTCTGGTCAATCCAAAAGGTAAAGTTTCGAATCCTGGCCCGGCCAGGTACAATTATATAAAATTACTTTGTGTGCAAATTATTCCCAAGGTAAAGTCTGTATTAATAGTTATTTGTGGATTAATATTTGCGAGTATAAATAAATCACGTGGGAATTAGTAACAAAGATATCAAAATATATATATATATATATATATATATATATATATATATATATATATATATATATATATATATACATATATATATATTTATATAAATATATATATATATATATATATATATATATATATATATATATATATATATATATATAATGTGTATGTGTGTGTATTTGAGTGAGTGAGTGAGTATGTATGTATGTATGTACGTCAACACACTTGCCGCTTTGTAGGTGGCTCCAAAGCTTGTGACCCTTCCGTTCTCACGAAGAGTTTTTTGGGAGTAGGTTGCTACGTTCATGTCCAACTCCATGTTGGTTGTGACCCATCACAGTCGACTAACCAACGGTAATTTACTGCTTAGGTCAACAAGGCACAAAATATGTCTCAGGAATCGGGTCTCAATACGTTTTCCCACCCAGGGGAATTTTTTCGGGTCTCACATGTCCGGCGAAGTTTTTAACCGATGACTTACAGGGAAGAATTCGCCTTTGCAAGATCGCTTCATGCATATAACACGTAGTCAAAATTGAACAGTTCTGTTTATGTATCTATACATATATATGTATAATATATATAACATACATGTATATATATATATATATATATATATATATATATATATATATATATATATATATATATATATATATATATATATATATATATGAGAGAGAGAGAGAGAGAGAGAGAGAGAGAGAGAGAGAGAGAGAGAGAGAGAGAGAGAGAGAGAGAGAGAGAGAAAGCTGAACAATGCTGAAAACTCTAGTTACACTGATTACGTAAACAGAAAAGACAAAGTTTACATATATGATAAACAATGAATCCTTGTGAAAAGCCTGAATCCGACCTGTGATCAAGGTATGCATGCCATCAGGTATACACAAAACATCTCAGCGGTTCAACCCGGCCACCCTTGCAAAAGGTTGTAGTTCAGTTGCCAGGCAAGAATGGATAAAAAGAGAGATAAAAAACACTAATGCGGACAGAAACTCTCTCTCTCTCCACCTCCCGAAGAGAGGAGACGCCTTCGGCCTAGGACAGTCAGTATCATCAAAAGGAAATTTTCCATGAAGAGGAATCTTATTTTCTCATCCTGTTTCCTGTGTCTACAGACGCGCGATCTGGGAGCTGGGAAAGAGGGCGAGGACTGGCAGAGGAGCTAAATGAAATGAGAAAGTCCTCAACAATGCGCTATTAAAAGGTTTTTTGTACACGCTCATCCGATATGATAATGAGAAAGCTGGAGCCCTAACGACTGATGAACGTTATATTTGCAATATGGTAAGTTCACAGAGAGAGAGAGAGAGAGAGAGAGAGAGAGAGAGACTCGCCACCATTCTTTCTACAACAACAACAGAGGCTTCAACGAACTAGTACCAGCATAATACTGCCACATCCGGGTATAGAAATAAACCTCATTTGATACTGGGGCTGTTACAGGCTACCACTAAGGGAGTCTTTTTTAATAATTTTAAGCCTTTTTCACAGAAATTTATGATCTTTTCTGGAAAATACTCATTAATTACTAATTGTGTTTCTTTATTAACCACTTGCGGCGTGAACCCAACCTAGTCAAAGGGTACAAGAGACGTCGTAAATGAGTTCTCTCTTTTACAACAAAATGTTACTCGTTAGTTCACTTGTCTGAATCCTTAGTAATTACTTTAACTCTTGAACACACGAACCCCCCTATCTCAAAGTAGTAAATATAATAATAATAATAATAAACAGTCGAATAATACTAGAGCCATGCTCTTCAAGGTGGAAAGGTTCGTGGCTAAAGTAGTAATTTAAGTAACGACTGCGATCTTTCAGCTTTTTTGTTAAACGCAAAACCGGAAAGAACTAGAGAGTTGACATCACCAAAAAACTTATCTGGTAAAAGCCAGCCCCTTAACATCAAATATAAGTCTCTTGAATTCAGAGAAATAACCAAATGGCACTCATGCCATGATGTTTTACCAATACTAGGGACGAAATCAAATGTATTGTTTAATCAAACTGCCATTTTTATCGAAAAGTAGGCTAAACCTAAAACTTCATTCATTCAGACATGCAGGCTTGAGGTCTAATTAGAAAGGAGGAAACGGACAAGTTTTTCAACATATTTCTATCAAGGCTGAGCAGGAACAGGGTTTCAAGTGGTACTGGTAACTCCTGTGGGTTTCTTATTTAGGTAAGAATTACTTCCCTGAAAGACAGTTATTTTATGCAAAATTGTAAAATAAAATATATTTTTTTTTATTTCAATAGCTGCAGTAATTATATTCTAAAGATTTTTAATATAACGATATGCCAGACAGCTACAAGTCAGCCAGTTTAATAAAAAAGAAATGAATAGCCTAAACCACCCTAGCTTTCTAGACAACTCTTTAGCAGAGAAATGGCAGAGTTCGCGGATAATCAGCAATCAAAAGCGTATATATTAGGTTGAAGGCAATAGGTTCTCTCAGAAATATCACATGAGACGAAGGCTTAACGGTCCAGTTACGTTCACAGTTTAACTGGCGAAGGTAAAAAGACTCAAGGAAAATGTACTGTTGACATGATTTTCAGTAAATGTTGGTAACTTCGCACCACAATTTCATAAAGATAAGCGTTCAGGAAAGGCATCTTATTAAACTTTCTAAAGTACATTGCATAGTTGGAGGCGCTCGCTATTACCTATCAATTATGTATTGTATTGATTCGTTTACCGGAGCTTAATTTTGGTGACCAATGGGACACTTCCCGTGCCACATTTTGTTTCTTCTTCACGCACGGTGGTTCCCAATCAGGCCCTGGCAAAACCTCGTTAGGCTTTAAGCAATTGATTTATTTCACACAAATACTGGTGTCAAATATCAAGAGCTTCAAGCAACAGAAGGTCCTTTCACGATATTACAACAAACAGTCTGCTTAGTTATATTTAAAGAATCATTAAAAAAGTGTTAAAGTCGTTCAAAACACATGACAATATATGGGAAAACCATATTTCTACATTTTCCACATAAGGCTCTTAAACCCTAGCCAGGTGACATCGCATGAGTATTCCTCCGTATAGGCTTCGAGACCACTGCTTTGAAGTACGCTCAGGGACACATCCCTTAACCGTTCTTAAAACTAACGCGGGCTATGCAAGCTATAGTTTGGCACTGAATTCTTAACATATGCCGCATCTGCCCTGGACTGTCGCAACAATAGCCGCATAATTCCCAGATCTAATATTGTCAGATATCTTTGCTGCGTTAAGCTGAAGATATGCGGCAAAATCCCAGACGAACCAAAGATTCTAGTATTTCGGAGTCAGGTATTTCGGTGTCAGTTTCGGAAAAAAAAAAAAACTTAAAAGGTGGCGTGTGCTGATAGGAAGCGGTACAATTTTCTTCTTATTCGGAGAAAAACTGATGGTGCACAATTACTTTAGAGCTCCTTATTTTGCCAGAAAGTGAGATCAGAAACTTTCACTACACTAAAAATACAAATTCATGTCTATGTGCAAGCAGAGAAAGCCATTTCATTTAGGAAAAAGGACTTCTTGACACTTCACGCTATAATCATTGGGTAATACAATGAGAGAGAGAGAGAGAGAGAGAGAGAGAGAGAGAGAGAGAGAGAGAGAGAGAGAGAGAGAGACTAGTTAAAATTAGATACTAACAGACTGCATAAATTTATCCAGTTCTGCTCCCGCCATGCATAATGAGAAGTTCACTGCACTACCATGTTTTGAGAAGAGATACCTACTGAGTTTAAGGCGCTTCTAAAACTGTAAGCAAATGCGTGTGAAAAAGTAAATCAATAAATCTCTCCATCCCAGAACATTACATAAATTAAAGTACGACCATTTATAAGAACTTTTCATGAGGGTTTTTCCCAAGCTACCCCTGGGCCCTGTTGTTCACAAATTGCACTACAATTAGAGTAACATGTCACCTCCAAAGTATTGGGTTTCTGCAACCAATTTCAGTACGGAGAATCCTGCCATCCATATCTGGCTTTGTAAATAAGATATACAATAAATTCCACGTCATCTGTAAACTATAAAACTTATCTCACAATACAAAAAGCAAAAGGCTGGTAACATGATGGTAACTGTAGTTATTGCAGTTATCACTGATAATTTTGTTGTAAGCTTTAGTACGATGAACAACCACCATAACTATTACCGATATAAACGACGCAATACTAACGCTCATGAATATATAATTTCGTTGCTTATCACAACATTATCTTGTATGCTGATACACACGTGAATGCACGGATTACGTGTCAGTATAAACGCTCTTATTTCCTGCCATTGATAAGCGTTGTAAAACAATTACTAAGCGACCGGAACTTGTCACACACAGGATACTAATCTGATTAACAATAAACTTCGTACGTAAATAGTCAGTGAAAGTTTTTACTCTCAAACTACGCTTCAGACTTAAAATTGATAAGGCATAAAATAGAGCGCGACATTCAGAGTTACGGACGTAAAAGACCCCTAGCTCTCAGCTTGGGGTTGGTATCTGGACTCTTACTGGAACTGCAACGAAGCTGCTCTCAGACAGATCTCGTACAGATTTTCCACTCCTTCAGGTGGATGGGACTCTGCTGAAGCTTTAACTATTCTAGGTGTAACTTTTGACTCGCATCTCACTCTGGAGAAACATCTAATGAAAGTTTCAGCAAATGCCGCACGAAAGTTAGATATTGTTCGTAAGGCCTCATATAGGATAATTATAACATTGATAAAATCAATGCAACATATTTTATGTCATTGTCCTTCCCTTACTAGAATACTGTTCTCCGGTGTGGATGTCTGCTTCTGCCAGAGATGTCTCTTAGATAGAGCGGTTCGTGGTGGTAGGTTGCTGTTTCCTAATATTAACAGTTATGAACTTGGACCGTCGACGGACGGCCTCTTGTTTGTCACTTTTTCGTGAGTTGTATTTTAATAGAGATCTTTCACATTCATAATTAATTCCTGACCCCTCTTCCTGCCGATAGCAACCAGATTCGCTGAACAGCAGCACCAATATGCAGTCAATGTGCCTAGCCGTCGAAATGGTCAGTTCCAGGTGTCCTTTAGCCCTCACACTGTTGGACTGTGGAACAGCCTCCCTTCAGAGGATGTCGTGCAATTGGACCTTCAAAAGTTCAAGCGAAGATGCATTTTCATACATTTTTATCAATTTATTAATTCATTTTTTTCTTTTTAAGTGCGATATCCTCTTTCTATATTTCGCTTTACCTTCTCTTACTCTCTAATGAACACCATATTCTTTGGAAGCTGGAATTTTAAGTCAGTGGCCTCTGTGGGCTTGTTCCATATGAATGGGGTTCATCTTCTGAATAATAATAATAATAATAATAATAATAATAATAATAATAATAATAATAATAATAATAATAATAATAATAAACGACCCCGTGAGGGTGGTTCTCTTCAACTAAATCACACCAGAGACAGACCTAAGCAGTATAGATTGATGGACGTCTGTGGATTCATAGAAAGAAATAAAAATAAATGTAATTTTAAGAGTAAATTAAAACCTGAAGCTTTCATATTTTTACTGAACTCCTTTTATACTTTTGAGCAATTGATTTGTGCGTTCATGCATCTCACCCCTTAAACATATTTTGGGTAATGACAACACTGATTTGACAGTGTTGTATGTTTAAAGGACGTAAGTATAATGATTGTTTTATAATCTTAGTTTTATATTTTAACCCAACTTCGTAATGGGTACGTATGCTTAACACGCGAGCAACACTGTACCGCGTAATTGGTGTTCTTTGTGATTGTATAGCCTATGGGTGAAAAAAAAAAAAAACTACAATAATTTCAACAGAAACTGATGGGCTTACATTCATTTAGGGTGTATGAGCTACATGTAATTTTCTTGGAAGATCATTATCCATACAAAATACTGTATAACCTTTATATATAGGGTTAGACCTGTGTTGCAGGTCATACAGTGTTCGCTTTACTGATTCCAATAACAACTCTTAGTTAATGGCATCCGTCATTAAGTCTGATTTATTTCGTGAACTCAACTAGATTTAATACCAAATCAGCCACTGGGAGATACCTTAACCCTCGAAGGAATTGTGTTTCTTTTGAATTAATCGTCACCTTTACAAACATTCCAACATTTCTTGTCAGACACTGAAAAACCTGCTTGCCAAATCAGAAGAATTTAGGGACATTTAATTTTGAGCTGCTTGAAAGTTGGTAGAGTAATTGGTGTAGCTCTCATATTAAGTCTTCGCGGAGCTAAAAATCCCAGAGAATATAAACAATTCAAGAGTTACTTATAAAGTTTGTTTGCATACATTTTTATAGTGCTACAATCCGTGATAAGGTGACAATTTTCATAATTTTCCTTACACAGTAATCCAAGGTTTCCCGTAGCAGAATTTCAGTGAAGTCGCCGTGTGGACATGTCACCCACTGCTTATTCGATTTATGGCAGCCGTCTGAAACTGATTCTAACCTAAATGACAATGAATATGAAGTTGGTAACTGGAGGTTTGGAAACGATCAGTACAACTCTCACTCCAAGATGGTCAATGGTCATTGCAAGAAGGCAGTCACGAGCACGGTGATTATTTATACACGGGAGAGCGCTCAGAAACTTTATGCGAACCCAGTTCCTCCTTCATCTAGACACTGCAAAGTCATCAAAATGAATTTCATTACATTAATTTTGTTAATCTGCTAAGACTCGAATATTTCTATTTTCTGTGCTGAGACAAGTAAAAATATATATTTTTTGTATATTCAGGCCAACCGATTATCACCCTCACATCTAATTTACAAATTTCCACAAGGGCAAAGAAACTAAATAGATGGCAAAACTCCTACATCACAACTTTTTTCCGAAGAAGCGACACAATAACAATTCGTCCTCACGTTCCCATCGAGACTCCGGATTTGGAGAGAGAAAATTTCTCTCTCTCTCTTGAATTTCACTTAGTGTAACCCTAAACTTGATTTTTCAAATAATATAATAAGCCTCTGTATAGCACCATGATAACAGCTGTACAAAGGTGTGCGCGTGGATGCGCAGACATGCTGCACATATATAGGAGTGAAAAGACGCTTTCTGCCTCAGAGAGCAGACCACCCCTCCATCGTAACGGACAGTGTCTGTTTGAAAACAAAAAAGGTGCGATGGTGGGGGCTTGAGGAGAGGGAAAAAAAAAAAAAAAAAAAAAAAAAACCATCGGAGGGTGCTAATACCGAAGATCAAGAACTGACTGATAAGCTTTCCCCCCAGTAGTCCGAATCCCTGACTGACACGACAGGCGCCGTCTTCAACATCTGCAGGCCCAATCATTAAAGAGAGAGAGAGAGAGAGAGAGAGAGAGAGAGAGAGAGAGAGAGAGAGAATATAGAATTTAGGCCAAAGGCCAAGCACTGGGACCTATGAGGTCATTCAGCGCTGGAAAGGAAATTGAGAGTAGGTAGGTTTGAAAGGTGTAACAGGAGGAAAACCTCGCTGTTGAACTATGAAATAACTGTTAGGAGAGGGTGGATAGCATGATGGAAGAAAGATAATATGAATGGAGGTAGAGTAAAAGGAATGAAAGGGGTTGCAGCTGAGGTGCACTGACGGCATTACCCACCCTACGGGGAGGAGAGAGAGAGAGAGAGAGAGAGAGGAGAGAGAGAGAGAGAGAGAGAGAGAGAGAGAGAGAGAGAGAGAGAGAGAGGGTTTATTAACTACAGGTATGAGTTATTTATACCTACCAACATATAATAATGTTCGGGTAAAGATTATCATGAAATAAGCAAAATCAATTTTCCTTTCACTACAACAATTTTTGTAAATATAAAACTCCAGTCAAATTTAATTCAACAATTTTTGTTTATATTTTAGTTTCCGGGTGCAATGACGCTTGCTGACACGTTGCACCTGATGACTGGAGAACCACTCAAGCCAGGCACCGCCAATTAGCCTGCGTCAGCAATACGACTCGACATCAGTTAAGAGCAAAATGCGCTACAAAACAAAAACAAGGTCATCCTTACAAACTTTAAAGGCTCGCCTGAGTCATGAAGAACATAAGTACTTCAACGTGACCTAAGTAGCCATATGAACTGGGATTTAAATAATATACGAAAACTGATTACTTTTGTGATAACATTTTGCTGAAGGACGTAGAAATTGAACGAATTCTCACCCGGTGTTTAATATCTACATTATTACTTTTTCATGAACACAAATTTCCAAAGAATTAAACCATTCGTTGCGGGGAAGGGCCAGTTTGGCTTAGGAACTGCTTAGCGCGTCGGAGGACCACTAGCTTCGATTTGAAGGTCCCATGAGAATTCCACCAGCAATGGCGCAGGCGGCTCTGTCACTTTATTTCGTACGGGGATTTCTTTAATACAAAAATAGGGCTCGCTTTCAGTAGGATTCCACTCTGATTTGAGAGAGAGTACCAAATCTTTCAAGATGGGGTGTGTCTTCAGACCTTGCATAAAATTTTGAAATTGATTTTATTTCTTAACCTCCCACAGAAATGGAAGCAGCTTGTGAAACGATTTTTTCACAAAAAGGAAAGCATAAAATCAACGTACCGTACGTGGATATTTGATGGTGAAGGATAAAAATAGAAACGATTCTTATTATATACTTGGTGGTGCTGTGAATTTCGTAATCTGGTCACTGTAAAGACAGTTTTAAAATCTTGTTTTGCCAGAGGGAGCGGACGATGTTGTTATATGGTTTGAAAATAATGACGCACTTGGACGAATAAGGGCGGCTTTGCGTAATGATTGTAATTAGGATTTCCACGCACGCATAATGCAGCAGACGATATGTGGCACAGGGGATGGGAAAACGTCACTGGAAGAGCTCATATTGCGCTTTATAGCATAACTGAAGAGTTAGGAAAGGAGCAGCAGCAAGTCACCAACCAAACTGAATGCTACTGCTGCTGCTACAGACTTCGCGGGGAACAATCTAAAAAAATAAAAATAAAAAATAAAATAAAATAAATAAATAAATAAAACAAATAAATCGTGAAGATCGGACCACCGAGGTGATGACAGAACATCAGCATCAAAATGTTTTAGATTATCTTTGTGGAGTAGCACATAATTCATCTCTGGTAAATTTTGTCATTCTTTTAACAATGTTTAAAATAAATCCTTAAACTCTTTTTAATTTTACATTTACTTCTGATCCTTCATTTAAGCGTGAACCTATATTTTAATTATACATCTAATAACATCATTATTTTGCTTCCCCAACAAAATCGCTTGAGAAAACAAAATGTATGTTTTCTGTCGGGATTTTGAGCTTGTCGGCATATTGGCTTGCCGAGATTCTGGCTGTCGGGATTGTGGCATTCCTTCTGTCCGGCTCCCATATATATGTACACACACACACACACACACACACACACACATATATATATATATATATATATATATATATATATATATATATATATATATATATATATATATATATATATATATATATATATATATATATATATATATATATATATATATATATATATATATATATATATATATATATATATATATATATATATATATATATATATATATATATGACTATTTATCACATCATATATATATGATTCATATACAATCAGAAAGCTACATCACGTCCTTTATATATCCAAATTCAATTCACTCTACCTCAGGACGGGACGGTGGACTTATTATCAACTTAAAATTCCCTTCGGTAACATATATGAAAATATATTACTTCCGAGGTAGAGTGAATTGGATATTAAAGGACGTTTGTATGATATATATATATATATATATATATATATATATATATATATATATATAATAATAATAAAAGGTACTACATATATTCAATGAATTTCAGGTCAGCTACACCCGTTCAGCTACTGACTGTCGTCAGAGAATTTTCTAGCGCGACGCGTCGCTACCAGCCCAAAGAACGACTCATCGGACGCAAAAATGGAAACCTTCCGGTAAAGCCAATGAAATGATTCATCCTCGTGCCCAGGAACAAATTCGTCGAATGCAGCGAACCAACAAAGCATTCTGCTGAACCAACAAAGCATTCTGCTCCAGCAACCTTTTGGGTTCCCTAAAATTCTAAATGTACGATGAAATGTTTCGCATTTCTTTGGCCAACAATTTACAGGTTAAACTTAACATTTCCATGAAATCGTGACCAAATAACGAATGATGGCAGAGATAAAAATAATCTCCGATAGTGAATTTCATAATACTGCATTGGTAACAAGCGTGATAACCAAATTAAGAGACGAAAGAAAACACCAAGTAACCAAACGACTCCTCTGCCTAGTTTGCTTTATGAATAATATTTTGGTCCTTGTTCTCGAGAGATTAAGCCCTCTCTCTCTCTCTTTCATATATACATATGTGTGTGTGTGTGTTTGTGTAAATCTTCATGTACCTTCAATATTTCTGATATAGTTCGCGATCTTAACTGGGAACACTGGACACAGCAAGTGAGCGAACACTTACAGTAACACCTCCAACATTCTGCGCAGAAATGAACGTAGGCACGAATGCAAGCATATGTGCCCTATAAACTATGGACAAGAGAACCAACGACCATTTCTAAGATTACGTGTTAGGGTCGGTAGAGGGGTCGACACTTTCACTTCCATGAAATTCTTTCTTTGGGTACAAATTTACATTGTGCTGTTATTAGTATTTACAGTTATATTAAAATCTTTGAAGATTAACTACCCCATGAATCAAAATAGCAACTAGCGCCATATGACGCCCAAATATTAAGTTTGTTAGGATGTGTTGCTCATACTGATATTAAATAAAACATCCTTATTTCACACTTGGTTACGGTGGAAATATTCTGGATGATGAAAGAATCCCCAGAGCCTCTAGACCCCAACAAGGTTAACATGTGCCCTGAAGTAGGGAAACTAGTCTCGTCATGGGAACCTGACACATGTGCTCTTTGAATGACATATATCACAGATTCGGGTATTTTCTTCTTAACAGAATAGCATTCAGTATCTTATACAGCCAGCTATCTATAAACTATTATTGAATCAATATCTTAGACAGTTATCTATGACCTGATATTAAAATCCAGGAAAGCAGCTAACACGTACGAACCGGGTGTTTCTTACAATACACTTGTACTGGAATTTCCCGTTTCCCAGCAGAGAAAGCTATAACTTTTCATTGCGGCCTTCGAAGTTCGATAACTACGCTGAAAAGAAATATATTTACCCTTGGTTCTAAAATGAAGACGACAGTCATTAACGAGAAACACTTGTTAGAGATGTGGATTACAATGGCAGTAAAAAGCGACACTTACCGTAAACAGAAACCCATTTTTCGAACCAAGTCACTGACCAGGCTCAAAGACGATGGCGATTTCGATGTTAAAGTAAATACCAATCCATAAGGCTGTTCGATAGCTTCTCCGAAAAGTTGCGCTCAACACTCTCCCTTGGCCCCTACAGTTTCCTCCTTTTTTATTTATTTCACCACATATTCTTTATTGCAAACAAAGGAATCCTCCTACCACCTCTCAAACAACTTCGCACGATCCAATCCTACTGTGCTCTCCTTAGGAGCCTCAACGGTAAACTGACATAACCTGCCCCGTGCAGACTCAGCAACCGCAGCCGCTGGGCGACATTCCCGAACCCCAACCACGGTGGCGCCTCAAGGCAAATCATAAGTTGGCAACTCTCTCTTGAGTTGCCTAAAAGACTTCTTATCCGCAGGTTTCCTGTTACTACACTAATATACTCTTTCCTGATGATACCTTTTCCGTGATTAAAACACACCTTTCTGGAGAGAACATCTTGTGGAAAATAACGGGAATTTATCAGGACTCATGAGATGCTCCGCGTACGGTACACTTATCGAATGGGCAACGGCGACGATGATGACTCAACATGTTTATGTGCGGTAAACCCCTGATTGTTCCCTAACTATTGTGCACCTCCTGGCGATTTAACCGTATAAAACTAAATGGAAGTGAATACTTTCCCCTATGAAGTTTTCTTTTTTTGTAAATTGTTATAATATCGAGGCATGAGGTAATATCAGTAAGTCATTAGATGCTGGGAATACCGCAAAACCATGCAAGTGTCTCTTTTACGATGGCGGCGTCTTGTTAGTGTGATGTTCATGAGATCAGTCATTTTCCAGCAAACAGTTGAATTATACAATATGAACATTATCACCTACTCTTCGAGATCATAAAGGAAATTCAAGAACTTTATTCCCAAGCATAGCCTACTATTCTTTCCCTCTTCTGAACTGAAAAAAAAAGTTACCTTCCCTTCAAATCAGATTATTTTTCTCCTCGCCCTGAAATTCCTTACTCAGACATTGTATCTCAACACGATTCGCTTGTTCATTCACATTTAACAATCGATGATTTTCATAACTCTCAATCAAAAGTTTTGTTTTGATTCAATTTCCTAGCATTTTTTTTTTTACTTTCCGTTTGTTCGAGTCCTGTTTCTAGGGCCCTCCTGAAAGTCTTGTGTCTGTTTTTGTGACATAATATACATTTTCTATTATAACATCAGCACCTTGACAGTTTCTATACGTGTGTGACTCATTCCTTTCTCTTGATCATAACTGCATCATGTCAAACAAATATATGACAAAGATAATATTCACATCCTTCACAATCTCGTTTGTGTAAATACATGCATATTTGCAGATTTATACAATTATGTCTAAAAGATGAGAGAATAGGAAACGAATAATATTGTTCCCATAGATGTTTGACTTGAATCTCAAAGTTTCTACGACGCACGCCTTCGGTCTGTGGTTACAGTATCCATGAATAGAGATTTGTTTGTTAAGTATTCATGAATGGAGTAGGCTTTGGGGTATGAATCTTAACCCTTTTAAACTCGGAGTATGATAAATAGTCAATCCAGAACACTGCTTTACATGCAAATGGTATCATTTTAAATGCCAGTGAATCTTTTAAGATTTTAGGTGTAATTATGATAAGACATTGACTTTTGAGAAGCATGTAAGTAATATTGGGTCCTTTGTTTCTCAAAATGTTGGTATCTTGCGGAAATGTTTTTGAATGTTTCGTGAATAAGCTATTATATGTAAGTTTTTTACTATTTTCTTCTTCCTCGTTTGGAGTACTGCTCCCTAGTGTCGTCTTCGGATGCTGATTGCATCTCAAACTGTTGGGCAGAGTTATGTCATCAGCCAAGTTTAATTTGCCAACTCTTAATATTGATTTGCGGGACAGACGTAAAGTGAGTTCATTACGTTTGTTGCATAACGCATATTACAATGACAAACACCCTTTGCAATCTGCTTTACCTACTGGTTTTGCTCGCAACACTAGGCAGGCTGCTGCTGCAGTGTTGTTTTATAGTATCGGGGGTTTAATACTACTCAATTTTCTAGGTGTTTTATTTTGACTACAACTGAATTGTGGAATAGTTTTCCTAGTGCAGCTGTGGATTCTTCTGACTTCAGATGTTTAAGCAAGGAGCAAATTCATCCCAGCTTTCTGCTGACGTCTCCTGAATTCTGGTGTACTGGTTTTAGTTTAAATTCCCTCATATTTATTTGTCACCTTTTCCTATAACTTGTCTCTCTGCAGGTCCATTTCTCTCTGGAACTGTCTTGGGTTTATAGTCTGTTGACTCTGTACATAAGAGTATTCAGCTGATGACTTACAGAAAGAAATAAAATACAAAGCAGCGGAAGAGGTGGCAGTCACATTCTTCAATGGATATATTTGTTGTTATAGGGTTCTTGAGGTGTTGATTACAGATAATGGAGGAGAATTTGTGAACAAGACGTGAGAGAGTCTTGTGGATGTAATGGGCATTTGGAAGGTCACTATTATTCCCTATAGACCAGAAGCTAATGAGCTGTGTGAACGAGCAAATAGGAAGGTTATTGAAGCTCTCAGAATGACTGTAGGGGGGGAATGATGTAAATTTGGATCGAAATATTCCACACCTGTCCCTTGCTTCATCCACTCGGGCTCTGATAATCAGAGCCCTGATATTCCCACGTGGTTGCTTTGAGCCTAAGTCTTCATTTGTGGTGAAGCCCTTAATTCACGCCCTCCCTGCTGGCACTGAAGGCGAGGTCCCCTGTCTCCTATGGAAAGGAAATGTGCCAAAAGCGAGGTTTTGAATCAGTCACGACCCTATTATTATTCTACTGAACTTATTTTCCTTTCTAAAGAGTGATCTTTTCATGAGACCTGATTTGTTTAGCGCAGTGAGTAAATTATTTCAGTTCCCGTTCATTTCAGTGTCTAGAATTGAGTTGCTTTGGCACCTTATGTGCAACCCCCTCAATTCCGTAATTCACTATGTAAATCTGTGACAAACCAATGCATTCTCGTTGGCAGACGGAGTTGCTAGCTGTGAAATCAAGCGTTCACCTCTGTGCTTGCACCGTGTTACAACCACTGCCCCTCACCCAACGGTGTCCTACGAAGTGGATTTTTCGCATTATTGTTATTTTTAACTCACTGTAATTTTAGTTATTTGACGGGAATCTGTTTTCATCCTGTCTGGTCGTGGAAATTCCCCATTCTTCTGAATTAGTTTGTTAATATAAACACAAGTGATTTTTAGTGAACCAGATGTTTAGCTAAACTCTCCCCATTGAAGTAAAGCCTTCAGCTTAACCCTTCTTCTTTATGTTTGTTACCTGAGTCTGTGCCTGTAGTCAGAATTGAACCCATGTGGTAAGTTCCCCATTCTTCCCCAGGTAAGCTTGAACAATATATATATATATACTGTATATACTATACCACCCATGACCCAATGTTGAAAATTTCGGGCCAGTTAGGGTTGCATGTCGTTGTGATGAAAAAGTAGCATTTCCATACCTTCGTATATATATCCAAAGGCTTCAGAGCCTGGGGATCGTCTTGAAACCTTCAGAAGGCCCCAGAGGCCTTGAGAATTCCCAGAAGCCTCGGAATTCCCTAGAAGAAATCTTTGAAACCTTTCGTCTCCAGGAAGAACCAACTCCGATTCCTTCTCCAGAAAGCACTGTTCTTTAGTATTGTGCAAGAAATCCAAAGGCTGAGACTTTGGATTCCCAGAAGCCTTCAGAATTCCCAGATGCCTTCGAAATTCCCAGAAGGACTCCTGGAGAGATGCCCATTGCACTAAAACATCTTCGTGAAGACGTCTTCACAGCTCCAGGATCCTTTGAAGCCATCTTCAGCTCCTGAAGCATTCCTGGAGAAACACCCATTACTGTAGATTATAACGTCTTAAAGTCTTAAAGAATCCACGATCCTGTGAGGCCAATTTCAGCTCCTGAAAGATTCCTGGAGAAATACCCATTGTATTATAATATCTTCCTGAAGATGTCTTCATGACTCCAGGATCCTGTGAAGCTGTCTTCAGCTCCTGAAGAACTCCTGGATAAACACCCAATGGATTATCATGGCTTCTTGAAGAAGTCTTCAAGAATCCAGCCGTCTTCGGCTCCTCCTGCTGCAGCCTCGCGAACCTCGAAGTGTGCCTTCAAAATTCTCAGAAGCCTCTGGGATTCCCAGTGTGCATTCAAACACACAAACAAGACAGAGTTTTAGTATATATATATATATATATATATATATATATATATATATATATATATATATATGTATATGAATATATTATATATATATATATATATATATATATATATATATATATATATATATATATATATATATATATATATACTGGCAGTCCCCGGTTTATAACGGGGGTTCTGTTCTTATACCGCATCATAAACTGAAAATTGTCATAAATTGAAAAATTGTCAAAAATCCAAAGAAAACCTTACTTCTAATGCTTTTGGTGCTCTGAAACGATGTAAGCTGCATTTTTATTGAGTTTTTCATTAAAAAAAAAACTCAAAATTTTGATTATTCTGCCGTTTTGGAGCCATATTTCTTCCGTTGAATCAGCATCATAAGCCCGGAACATGTGTTGTAAACCGGGAAATAATTTCTGATGAATATATTTGAAAAATGTCGTAACCTCGGAATGTCATATGCTGGACCCGTTGTAAACTGGGGACTGCCTGTATATATATACTAAGTCTTTGGACAACAGGAAAACTATGTGATGACCTGTCAGTGGCTCTTCGCGGCAAGTGCATTTGTCCTAACATTGGAATTTGCTCAGTCGGATGCAGAGAATATTTGATCGTGGTCTGAGCACATGGAAACAGCATGTTAGAGCATTGAACCGATGCACCAGAGGTGCCCAGGTTCCAGTGGGATATGTGTGAGTGTGTGCAATCTCCCATGAGATATTTATGAGAGGAACAGTGACTCTCACAGGGGAGACTGCTGCATTATTGTTAATATTTATCACACGGTTTGCATTGCAAGGGTTTTAGAACGCACGAGTTCCTTATTTTGTCCTATACTTTGATTTTGGGGCCAGTTTTGCCCACTTCATTTAATTTTTGCCACTTTTATGTGTCATATATATATATATATATATATATATATTGTCATTTTTTTTTTTTTAGTAAATCTAATACTCTTTCCTTTCAATCAGTTCTCTATCTTTCGGTAGTTTTCCTGCCCACTGTACGAGGTTCATGGATTCTGATATTTATATGATCCAAATTATTAACACAAAATACTTTCTGACTGATTTGGGTTTTGGTTCCAAAAAGCCATTCATTTTCTTCAATCGCCAAAAATTTAACCTTTGGTGGACACTACAACAGAAAATAATGCATTTATTGAAAAACGAAGGAAAATTAGTACCAAGTAATTACAAAACTGTTTTATAATAAAACATATTTTGGTGCATCATCACCAGATCAGATTCACATCATAAAAGCCAGTTATCAGTTTAATGATATCAAGAGCCACCCAAATTGGTATGAAAATACTAGGAGTTAACATTACCATGCTCTTTTTACATCCTTTTAATATTCACAAACCATCATATGCTCACATTAAACACAATGAAATTCTATACAGTACTCACAGTGAAATTCTAGACAGGCAAAACTATCGAGGTGATACAAAAGGAAATACCAATCCCTTTGTATTTTGAAGTAGCATACAGAGACAGTAAACTTCATAAAAAAGAAACTTCTGGAATGTTCAATCCAAATATCGGACCTGGGTAATGCAAACTGAATCATTTCTGGCATTACACTTCAAAAAACCCAAAATTGCTAGTATAGTATGGCATAATCAAGGAGGAGTGGCGTACCCGACAATATGTTTGCATAGAAATACAAGAACCACTTATGTAAAAGGTCAAAAATGTTGGCAAACGTCATGTTTTATTACTTCTTGGTTTTCTGCTTGGTACTTTCATTTTTTTAGAGGAATGTGTGAGAATATAGCAGTTCCTGTAATATGGCAACATTATTCACATAATGATTCTATTTTGAAAGATATCTCAGTCGTCTGTATCTGTAACAGCACAAGTAAAACGTCTCTTTGGGATTTCAGATATTTGAAAACATATCTCAGGGCACTTAGAGAATTTTGCATTAATCTGTAATTACTATACTGCGCTTTTGAGTAATAAATTTCTCCTATGCTTAAATTAAGTTGGAGAGCCATTTTCATACAGTGATACCACTATAGTTCTTACAAGAAGCTTTAGTCCCTTGGAACACGCACTAACCTAATGAAAGTAAAATTCTTTGCCGACATCTACAGCAACTGAATACAGTACACACAGTTTTTAGGACAGTAAACCTTCAAAATATTTCCCACTGTAAACTGTTAATTAAAAAAACAGGCTCTGCATTTAACTTTAAAATGCATGCATTCAGCTAATTAAAATATCGTGTTGTCTTATCACAAAGAACTGTAAAAATTATAATAGATCTAGTTTCCAAGATACAATACACTGGTTTGCTAGAACTGCCAATTTTGCATGTAGGAATGGCCAACTAGAATTAGTCATAAATTCTTATGAGTTATACTTGAGTTGCAAACAGGGGGCCTGCCCTGTGACTGTGACTCGGCGAAGGGTAAGGAAACAGTCCTGGGTGGAATTTTCTTGTTGTCATGATATGAAAAGCAACAACCTTAAATTCAGGAAATGATTATGAATCTTTTACATGTAAGAAATTTAAAGCCTTTTTGTTCATCTCACGGATCTTGTTCAACAAGAAGGTCAAGATTTAGGATGACATAATATACGAAAATAGTGGAAAGCTGAAATTATTCCTGACGTGTTTAAGCGCCATAACTACTCAAAGTTATTGATGGCTATAGTAACAAATGAATTGTAGATAAAATACTTAGATATGATTGATGCTCACAAAGAATGAGGAGCAGTCTGTAAGATTTAAACTTCATACTGGGTAAACCGAAAATATTGCTGATTTTTTTTTTGGGGGGGGGGGTTGTTTCTATCAAAATAGAGTATGTTGAAGTCAATCTCCATACTGAGTGCCGATTTTATTGACGCTTAGAATCAGTTTTTTTTTTTTAGTTAGACATGACGACTTTACACCAACTCCTGATTTTAGTAAGATATCGACGAGTTTTACGTCTTTCACTCTGTTGGGCAATTAGGGAGATACCTAAATAACAAGTAGCTTTTGTGATTTGGGTGACATTAGCAGGTGATAAAGTACTGTTTCTTACAAAGCCATATCATAACAGAGTTAAGACTTGGAATTAGAAGCTAAAAATATTAGGTCTTATAGAGCTGGCCCATACGGGTTGTTCTTGTAAAATGAATAAGATTAATTTCCTGAGAAGTTACAATTTCGTAAATTATTCATAACTAGATGGACTAAAAATGCAGAAAATTCTAACTTAAATCCCTTAAAGGGTCTGTATCCAACACTTTTCATTTGAGTCAGAAGACATTTGGACAACACAAAAAATGTTTTATTATTGGTGTTGTATTAAATTCTCTACATGTAGGAAGAGTCAAGAAGGGTAGTCATCAAGTAACTTTGCATTGAATGGGTGTGTTCAGTTCTCAGAAGAAAAACACCACATTTTTTTCCTCACTGTATACATGACTGCTACAACCCTACTGTGCGTATAATCCACTTTAATTTGTTATTCTTTATATGGTCTAACCTGGATGCTCATCAAGTTCAATTATCAAAGGGGTAAAAAAAAAGATTAAAACTAAAAACCTCCCCATCCATATTTCTGTACACTGTTTGCATCAAAATACACAAACTGAAAATAAACCACAAATCTGGAACCTTCAGGAACGTCTCAAAATCCCCCCTTAAAGATTTTAACCCATCCCCAGATTTTAATGTCTTGTCAAGAGTTTCGTAAATGGCCATTTCCCCAAAACATATGAGCTTTTATTATTGACTGAAAAACTGCTAGTTGATATTACTTTAATTTCATTTATCCAAGGTCCAGCTGCATGTTCTACATCAATGTACTCTTTGATGACATAAGTTTGATATTGTGGGTGCAAACTGGTAAGCAACCTTGAAATGTAGGCACATCTCGCTCACATTCAGAACAAGGGATAGGATCCGTCAAGGTTTCCTTCATGTCTAAAGTGTAAAGATCTTCATAGAAGGGGTACTAACAACACCACTCTTCACATTATCGGATATCTGAATATAAACGACAAAAGAGACTATAAAACAATAATCTCCACCACATGGAATGAGGTGAGGATTAACAAGCCTAGTGACAAAATCCCTTTCCATATACTAAAAAACTTTGTTCCATGAAATTTGTTCTTAATCCAATTCTGCTCCAGCTGGTAGTCACTGTCCAAACCCTAATTATTTATTACATGTATAGCATAAATTCATATAACTATATTGCTTAATTACACACTACTATTCAAAATAAAAGACCTTATATCCCAGATAGCAAAATTAAACAATTGACATAACTCATACCTTGTACAATAAATGTTTGTACAATTTCTCTGACACTTTTATGCTGAAGGTTTTGTAATAATAAACAGCTGAACCAACATACACACAACAAATTTTCATCTAGAATCTAAACATAGTAGGCTTAACAGAAAAACTGCTTTAAATATTGTATCCTGCTTATTCTGAGAAATGATACTACAAGCTAACTGGATCCTGTGCCAACAATGAACCTGGGCTTGAAAAATGAACTGGCAGAAGGAAAGAGGTAAAAAAAAAAATATACTTGTATTAATGTTCCTGAAAACTGGAACTTCCTGTTACTACACTTGATTATATTTGTACGGAGTCATGTTGAATGCATGATTAAAAAAGCAGTCTAACGGATGAATGCTCATGAATCAAAACCGTGCAAAAGCGTAACATATTATATATACCAAAAATTATATAAAGTGAAAAGATTACTATACCTAGGCTATCTTCAACCCAAAGGCAGTACCTATTAGCTTAAACTCCACAAAACCCGGCTACAATCATTCTTTCCTACATCAACTTACTAATAAACTATGACCCTTCACAAAAACATCACTAGCTGGATAAAATCACTACTGCCTGAATATGAAGAATACATTAATATTCAGAAGAAAGATTAGAATTAGGTATATTGTACAAATATTAAGTCAACTCCTATTTGTATTCCAACCATTCATTCCAATTAAAACTACAAATCCCTGTGCATAGTCTTCACTCAACACTATCACACAAATACATAAGAAAGGAATGATAAAAAACTACCCGATTCTCTGGCAGACGCCTAGCACAATGTAAGAATCCACACAAAATGGCACACTATATAAAGTTCAACATCTGTACAAATACAGTGTCAGTGCTGCAAATACAAAACAGTACTCATATAATACCAGCATAGTTGCTGTTGCATTGCTGCCTTATATCAAATGCCACACACAAGACCTTATTCAAAGCTTATACAGAATATATATATTTATTTATTCAATATATGTACAACAGTCTTGTTCAAAAGGTGATGCCACAATCTGTGCAAAAGAAACTTTTCATATAAGGAATATTGTCTACAAGTCATGGATGCTGGTTTAAAAAAAATATCTTTTATGCAATGAATACAAGAATGCCCAATTCTGTTTACTTTCATCATCCATTTCACTGAAGCGTCGAAACTCGATAGAAAAACTGTTCTCATTGTTCATGGTGCAAAGTAATGAATGTGAAAGTAAACGGGATCACTGAAGGATTTTTGCATGTGTTTCTATCTTTTAAGTTAACCATTTCCTTAATAATTATAAAGGTGACGATTCTCAGCAAAATTTTTTTTTCCATATGTTTAAGAGATTAACCCTTTTTCAAAAACTAAATACACTGGTAATTATGACACAAAATTGCTTGGTATCTCACTAAAAGCTATCCAAATAAATATAGTCAACACTCAAGTGCTAGTGGATGTCAGGAGGTCTTCCAAGATTCCTTATTTTATTTTCAAGATTTGTGTCATAATAATTTCCTTGATTTCCAACATCGTCATCAACATTCATGTCCTGATGATTAAAGCTATCGGCCTGGAATGGTTGCGGGACCTCGAGAGCTCCTAAATTTCCATTCTTCAGCACTTCTTTTCTTTCTTCGTGGATACTGTCTCTGTCATTGACTTCACGGTTCTGTTTTATCTCATTGCCTTCCTCATCCTGGTCATCCATCATATCCTCAACAATTTTCTCCTCTTCGTCAATGGCTGCATCTAAATTATCTGCATAAATGGGAAGGCAGTGTTATGTTTACGTAAGTTTTACATACACAATGATTATATATACACACACACACATATATATATACTGTGTGTATATATATATATATGTATTATATAGTGCGTGTTTGTGTGCATGTATGTATATGTACACATACAGAAATGAGTTTTATGGATTACACTATAAGGAGATAATAACACGCAGGAGAAGAACAGCACAACATCAAGTCATTATTAACAACAAGCTTATGTGTAAGATAACATGACAAAGGGCAAAGTTGACAAATATATTACAACTTTCAGGGAAATAAGCTTAGGGCCATATAGCAGCTTAAGACCTTCACTGAGCCCACATTCATCACACGACACACTACAAGACAAGTGTCAGGCACTACATATATAGATGGTGAAAGTGAGAAGGCAATAACAGCAGGGACGATAATAAATACTGAATGGGCAAAAGTGTACATACAATTATTCTACGATTAGATTTGTATATAGATGTGATCACGTAATAATAACACTGTTTATATAATGCAAATTAAAATACAATGAAATTTAATTTTCATATAAAGAAAAGCTACGTACATCATAATTATAACTTTGCCGCTGCTTCCAGAACATAGGACATAGTAAAATATTTAAAGGTGAAGATCCGCAAGACATGGGATCCACAGGTCGGTGACCACCTTTCCGTCCGCATTCCTCAATGTATACCTGGCTTCCGAAAAATAAATCAGTCATACCCAAACCTGTCGTCTTGAATCTCACAGAGGAGTGAAAGGTAAACATGCGGTTTTGGCCCAGCCATTAATGGACTAAATACGGCGGCATTTACCTTCAGAGAGCCTTTAGCAGACTCAAAACGGCGACACAGTCTAGGCCTCTGAAAGCTCCTTCCTCAGAGAAACCCCATGCCATTAACGGACTAATAACGGCATCCCCGCAAGGGCACGTTTTGGCATTTTGAACGGTTTTGGGCCTTCACGACTCACGTTGACCACTCGAATTCTAACACCATTAGCGGACTAAATACGGCGCATACTTGCGTTTTGGTGTGTGACTGAAAAGATGGCAGAGTCTGAATTACAATGCAAATCCGGAAACACAGAAATCGTCTGTGTGCTCCATTCGCCCACAAAGCCAGATGCGGTGAAGCTCCCCCCGTTTTTGCGCCAGAACACAGTATGTTGGTTTCTGCGCACTGATGCTCACTTCCGCGTGGCGCGCATCACAAATGAGAAGACCAAGGCAGATGTTACCATGACGATGCAACCTGAAGAGGTCTTCAACAAAATCTCCCCATGGCTTGACTCACAGCCAGACAAAGCCACGTACTCGGCCTTGCGAGACAAGCTGATACAAACATATTCCATACCTGTCCCCGAAAGAGCACAGCGCGCACTAGACCTGTTGACCCAGCCCCTAGGGGAAGTATCACCTAGGGACTCCTGGGACAAACTGCGAGGTCTGGTAACACTACCGGGTATTGACACAGACGGGCACAGGAAGGAAATCAGCCTGACAAAAACAATATTCCTGTGGCGCCTTCTGCAGGAGGCGAGGGGCCAAATTAAAGACGCAGACATCCTTCCCATGGATGAGCTGGTCGACATCGCACAAAAAATCCATGAGGCCACTAAAACCTTCAAACACACCGCTGCCCTCGCAGACTGCAGTCTGACAATGGAGGACGACGACCCAGAAAACACAAACGCGATCTACAGGAGGAGGGCACTGCCGAGGGAGCAGAGGGCACGGGCATACCCGGCGTGGTGCTACTTCCACAGGAGATTCGGCCCCAGCGCCAAGAACTGCAGATCCCCCTGTTCCTTCACCAAAAAACGAGAAGGGCAGCCACAAGTAACAGCTGTGGCCATGAAAAACGTCTCCCGACCAGCAGGAGTCTTCATCAGGGACGCAATATCAAAGCGGCACCTGCTGGTTGACATGGGGACTATGCAGTCGGTGTTCCTAACGTCGGAGGAGGACCACACCTGGACAGCTGACTCCATGCCCTCCCTGTCAGCCGTGAAAGGAACCCCCATCCGCTGCTATGGAACCACGACACGCACAATTTCCATCTTGGGCCGCAGGTACCACTGGCCTTTCGTCATCGTGGAGGTCAAGTTCCCCCTCCTGGGCGCTGATTTCCTGGGACACCACGGACTCCTGGTCGATGTCAGCAGGCAAAGCCTCCTTGACACCGGAACCTGCCACTCCCCACCACTCTCCAATGGAATGGGGATGCCCGCCGTCTGCTTCACAGCCTCCAGCAATTATGCCGCCCTCCTCCAGGAGTTCCCAGAAGTTTTTAAACCAGAGCTCCACCAGTTGCGGGGGCGGGGCCAAGCATGGCATCTTCCACCACATAACTACAACAGGCCCCCCAACTCATACCAAGTTCCTGACCCCCCAAAACTACAAGACGCTAAACAGGCTTTCGCCGGGATGGAACAAATGGGTGTCTGTATCAAAGCGTCGAGCCTGTGGGCATCTCCTTTACATATGGTAAAGAAGTCAGATGGCTCCTGGAGGCCCTGCGGAGACTACCGTCGTCCGAATTTAGTTACCACACCAGACCACTGACCCCTGCCGAACATGCAAGACCTGATGAGCGGCCTTCATGGGGCCAAGGCATTCACTAAGATGGACTTGCTTATATCATACTTTCAGGTTCCTGTGCATCCTGATGATGTTCCGAAGGCAGCCATCATCACACCGTTTGGGACATAGACCTTCTACTCCACCTTCGGCCTCAGGAACGCAGGGCCACATTCCAACTCCTGATGGACACCATCCTGGGGGACCTGCCCTTCTGCATCAGTTTCGTAGATGACATCCTTATCTTCTCCAAGTCCCCAGAGGAAAACCTTCGCCATGTCTGCGCCGTCCTGAAACGCCTGCAGGAGAATGGATTAGTCATCAGGTTCGACAAATGCACATTCGGGGCGGAAAAAATAGATTTCCTCGGACATGAGAGGAGTACGCCCCATGGCCTCAAAAGTGAAAGTAATAGAAAAGAGTCTGATGCTGCAGACAATCAAGGCCCTTCAAGAGTTCCTCGGCATGGTGAACTACTATCACCGTTTCATCCCAGGCATCGCCTGCATCATGTATCCCCTGACAGCAGTCCTGAAGGGCAAGCCAAAAACTTTGACGTGGACGCTCCGCAGCAGCAGGCATTTGAAGAGACGAAGACAGCCCTCGCGAGTGCCACCACCTTGACGCATCATGACCCTACTGCTGCCCTGAGACTCACCACCGACGCCAGCAACATCGCCTGCGGGGCAGTGCTCGAGCAAATAGTTGACTGCGCCCCCCGACCTCCAGCCTTCTTCAGTCACAAGTTGTTGCCGGCAGAGACCCGCTACAGCACCTTCGACAGAGAGCTGCTCGCAATCTACCAGGCTGTGCGGCAAGGGTGGGAGACGGGCGTCTATCCCGATGAAGACGTAAGTGTAGGAATCCAGGCCGGCCTGTAGGTGTTGGTTCTGTCCATGAAGGTCTTATGGCAGGGCGCAAACTTCTGTGCTAGTTCCCTCAACCTTGGAAGAGGGGTGTCTGTGCCGCTGGCTGATGTCGGGAAGAATTCCCCTGGAACAGCTAGTGTTTCTCCGTTGAGTTTTTCTGCAGGGGACACGTCGCCATCTGCTCTCGGTACAGTGCAGAGACCCAGCAGGACCCAGGGGAGCTGGGCCTTCCAGTTTTCGTCGGTGCAACGTGCCATTAGTTCTCTATATGTGGATGAGTTCCATTTCAAGAATTCGCTTGCTCCCAATAGCATAGAGCACTTTACACTAACAAATCTTTCCATCAGGACAATTTGAAATAAAACTTATGGTAAACAAATTTCTTTCATCTCTTCTTGAAAAAGTGGCAATGAAACATTGTACCACATTTGCCCACATTGAAGATGCTATTTTTTTTCTGAAACAATTCTTGAATAACTTACTGTGCCTCCTAGAAGCTGATGGTTACATTTTATACAGGCCTATGCTAATCTCTGAGGAAGGATATGTTTTATCTTTGCTAGACACTCTTCAGAATTCCTGTAAATGAACTCTAAATGCAGTGTAATACTGTAATTATACTTAGCTAAAATAGTATCTAACGTATCAAAAACTATGAGTAGTCACAGAGACCCTGTATCTTAAAAACTACAGACACCACTCTACATATAAACATTCAACTTACGAACATTCAGAGATGCGAATAAATGGGACTGCAAATTAAAATTGTGTTCAGAGCACTCCCTTTTGCCACCCATAAGTTCAAATTTTGTTTTGCAAGCCTATTCTGTACATACAGCACTGTATGTGCAGTGCATTGTGTGCTTTAGGATGAAAAAATGCACGGTACTGTATTGACTTTATATCACACTGTACTTGAATAGGTGTGAAGAGTACAGTAATCAACTTACGAACAATTCAACATACAAACGGCTGTCCGGAACGAAACTCGTTCATAAGTAAGGTGGTGTCTGTATAAGTAATCACAGACACTCATTCCTGTATCAGCAGACAAGTGCTGTATGTCAGTACTATCAGTATTTTCATCTTCATCAGATGAACCCTGACTTTAAGATAACATTATTGGTTAACAAAAGTAAAACTGTGGTATGTTAAAAAAAAAAAAAGGTTTAACAGTAAATTTTACTACAGCAAGAATATAGTAATCAAACATGTTTATGTGGCGCTTTTGCAATGGGTAGCAATGTACAAAATATTTTCATGGTTGAATATTTAAATTATTTTTTTTATTTGTAATATCTGAAGCATTGATTTTAATCTTTACTCTACTGCTGTTTTGTTCTATTTGGAATATCATGTTCATGTGGTATTTTTAAAAAGTGTAACTGTGTCATAAAATAACTCCTAACTCCTGCATAAGTCTACTATATCGAACATTATCAGTCTTAAAATACTGTACCAGCTGTTCCTCCATCCATTTGCAAGCACTGACATACTGTTGACCAAAACCATTTCTACAGTACTGACACCTGGCTGAGCAGTATAACTGCATACATTACTTGATATTCTGTTCAGGTTTTTCAGTTTGCTAGTATGGCAAAATTTAAGTGTTAAAATAAATGATTTTAAAAAACATAAACATAGAGAAATATGGTACGCACATGAAATAAAGTTCACATATCCCACATACTGAATAACTGATTTATGAGATTCAGGCTTTCAAGCAAAGAACTGGGGTACTTTTGGCCATTCAGTGCTAAAAAAGTGAAAAGAGGGACTTGGAGTGATTGGACAGCAAAATAGAGAGATCTACAATATAAAAGAAATGAAGTACAGGGATCTACAGGTGGAACTGGGAGAATATCCCACAGTTGCACCAAAAAGTAAGTTGGAGAGGTTGGACAGCAAGACTGAAGAAAGGAACCAGGAATGGAGGTGAAGTAAAAGGCTTCAGAGTGGGTGCAACTCAGGACAAAAGGGACACTTCAACAGCCTTTAGTAATACCTACAGTTCACTACATGAGGTGCACTGACAGCACTAGCCCACCACAGGGGAATAACATGCAAGCTCCATTTTCACTATCTTAAGCTATACTCAAGAAAAAGCCAGTTAACAATAGAGTTTCCTAATAGAAATACTAGGAATACACTCTGTCTCTGATGTTCATCACTATGACATGATGATCAGAAGTTACCATAACTCTCAGACTTGGGCCTCATCCACAGCTGAAATATCCATTACAGCTAGATCAAGTGCATTACCACAAGTTTGAGTGGGCACCTTGGTAAACTGGAGACAACTCAGTGTGATAAGGAATTTCATAGTTGATCTATCATGATGAGCAGTATACAGCAGATACCAGTCAGTGTGTGCTCAGGAATCAAGACCCTTGAGATAGCATAAGGTTTCATGGGATCAGTGAACTACAGCATGCATATTTTGTTTTATATGGCAGTCAGCTGAGATTAGGATATACTCCTAATATAAATGTATTATATTAATTGCTAAAAATTCTGACTCCTATTATCTCATGGCAATCACATTCACAATTGCTCAGATAATAAACAGAGAGGCCTGTTCCATAGTGAACGGCTGTAGCCTGTGTGTGCGCAATGCTACAGCACTGAATAAAGAGGATCATCAAATCCTGGAATAAAGAACTCTGCTTTATCCTTATTTCTATACTGGAAACAGTTCCTGATAATAAAATTTAGAAACAAGACCCTGAAGCTCAGGCAATGCTATCTATACTTTGAATTACAGTACATTTATTTTTATTATAATGAGCTGCATGTCTAGAGTTCTGTTTGATAATGGCTGAGGTTATTAAAAAGTATGAAACCTATGAAATATAAAAATATCTTTTTAAAGAACTACTAAATTAGTCAACAGGCACGTACATTAACCCTTAAACGCCGAGCCTCTATTTACAAAAACGTCTCCTGTATGCCGGCGGCGTTCGGTGAGTTAGCGCCGAAGCGTAAAAAAATTTTTTTTTAAAAAATCACAGCATGCTTATTTTTTAAGATTAAGAGTTCATTTTTGGCGCCTTTTTTTTGTCATTGCCTGAAGTTTGGTATGCAACCATCAGAAATGAAAAAAAATATCATTATCATATATAAATATTGGAATATATGACAGCAAAAAAAAAAACTCATATAATTGTATACAAATCGCGCTATAAGCACAACGGTTAAAGCTAATGAGTTAATTTTTTTAAGTTGTATTGTACACTAAATTGCGATGATTTTGGTATATAACAAATTGTAAAACGATCAAAGCAACACAGAGAAAATGTTATCACAAAATGATGCATGAATTCGTAACGCCGCATAGACGTAAAAAAATGTTTTTTCAAAATTCACCATAAATCAAAATATTGTGCTAGAGACTTCCCGTTTGTTGAAAAAATGAAGCTAATTGACTGAATATTACTAGTCTGTAAGTGTTTTAGCTTACAATTGCAGTTTTCGACCATTTCGGTCGAGTTAAAGTTGACCGAAAGTCAAATTTTTCTATTTATCGTAATTTATATGAAAATATTTCAAAACTGATAAAAGCTACAACCATGAGTTATTTTCTGTTGTATTGTACATGAAATTGCGCACATTTTCATATATAAAACTTTATGTAACGACTAATATAAAACGGTGCAAATATTACGACGAGACAAAAGAATTTCTGAGATGTTTGGCCGAGTTACCACGCAGACGTAAGGAAAATTTTTTGTCAAAAATTCACCATAAATCGAAATATTGTGCTAGAGACTTCCAATTTATTGCAAAATGAAGTTAAACAATTGAATATTACTAGAATGTAAGAGTTTTAGCTACAATTGCGTTTTTTACCATTTCGGTCGAGTTAAAGTTGACCGAAGGTTGAAATTTTGGCAGTTATCGTGATTTATGTGAAAATATTTCAAAACTGATAAAAGCTAAAACCATGAGCTATCTTCTGTTGTATTCTACATGAAATTGCACACATTTTCATATATAAAAGTTTATGTAATGACTAATGTAAAACGATGCAAACATTACGACAACATGACGAAAGAATTTCTGAGATGTTCGCCGAGTTACCGACGCAGAGCGTAAGGAAAAAGTTTTTTTTTTTTTCAGAAATTCACCATAAATCGAAATATTGTGCTAGAGACTTCCAGTTTGTTGCAAAATGAAGGTACATGATTGAATATTACTAGAATGTAAGAGTTTTAGCTTATAATTGCATTTTTTTGACCATTTCGGTCGAGTTAAAGTTGACGAAGCTTGAAATTTTGGCAGTTATCGTGATTTATATGAAAATATTTCAAAACTGATAAAAGCTACAACCATGAGTTATTTTCTGTTGTATTCTACATGAAACTGCGCACATTTCCATATATAAAACTTTATGTAACTACTAATATAAAACAGTGCGAACATTACGACAACGTGACAAAAGAATTTCTGGCGCGACGTAAGGAAAAAGTTTTTTTTAAAAATTCACCATAAATCGAAATATTGTGCTAGATACTTCCAATTTGTTGCAAAATGAAGGTAAATGATTGAATATTACTAGAATGTAAGAGTTTTAGCTTACAATTGCATTTTTTACCATTTCAGTCGAGTCAATGTTGACCGAAGGTTGAAATTTTGGCAGTTATCGTGATTTATATGAAAATATTTCAAAACTGATAAAAGCTACAACCATGAGTTATTTTCTGTTGTATTGTACATTAAATTGCGCACATTTTCATATATAAAACTTTATGTAACGGCTAATATAGAACAGTGCAAAAATTACGACAAAATGACAAAAGAATTTCTGAAATTTTCGTCTGAGTTACCGCCCATGCGTAAGAAAAAAGTTTTTTTTAAAAAATTCACCATAAATTGAAATATTGTGCTAGATACTTCCAATTTGTTGCAAAATGAAGGTACATGATTGAATATTACTAGAATGTAAGAGTTTTAGCTTACAATTGCGTTTTTTGACCATTTCGGTCGAGTCAGAGTTGACCAAAGGTTGAAATTTTTTGTAGTCGATGTACGGTACGTCCACTTGGCACCCAACAGACAATTTTAGTCGACGTATGATACGTCCAGTAGGCGTTTAAGGGTTAACAGTGCACTGCTCAAGAGTGTTCCATAAAATTCCAAACATAAAAATATTGACATGGTACAGACAGTATGCTGTTAAACCTTAGTATGCCAAAATAAACCTTCAAGGACTACACAGGATAATGTTTGGTTTCAAATGTAAATAGCTTGTCTGACACACATTTTGGTACAAGAAGGGGAAGAGAGGTTGAATGTAACCTCAAGAAAGGTACGGTTGAAAAATCAAGGGACCTAGGCTATGGCACTGCTGATTATCTACCACTATTCTTACTAATTTGTAACTCTCACAGAGTTGGTCTTAGAAATTATAATCATACCTTATCTAGTTGATTACGATTTCTTAATTCTTGATAACTGAAAAAACTGAAAGTCTTAGGGATTTCGACATAACTTCTGTGATGCTATACATATTTATTTCAAAACTTTGTGTTTAATCTTGCTAACTGGATAAAATTAAAATGTTAAGGCTTTTGACAAAACTTCTTACAGATTTATTTCAAAACATGGCATTTAATATTCCCTGAAACTTGAACAGTAGTATAAAACATTTTTCATTCTCAACGTCAAGTTATACTATACCTGTATATGGGTACTGGATTACAGATCATTTTCATTAAATGTCCATGGGTAAGATAAACAGCATGACTTCAGTGTGGTGTTCTTATTTTAATGAAGCATGCTAAAGGCTAGGTTGGTTTATAAATACAGGCAGTCCCCAGTTTACGACAGGGGTTCTGTTCCAATGCCGCATCATAAGCAGAAAATCGTCGTAACCCGAAATATCGTCGAAAATCGTAAGAAAACCTTACTTTTAATCACTTGGGTGCCTTTTAAATGACATAGACTGCATTTTTATTGAGTTCTTCATCAAAAAACCTCCAGATTTTGACTATTCTGCCCTTTTGGAGCCATATTTCTTCCGTCAGATTGGCGTCATAAACTTGGAACATGTATTGTAACCTGATGAGCGTCGTAAGTTAAGCCCATTGTAACCCAGGAACTGTATGCATTATTTACTACTATGAGGATCATTATTCCATAAATGAGTCATTTGTTAAGGATAGTGCTTTTAATGATGGAAACCACAGACAAAGTTTGGACACTTGTGAAAACAATTACTGATACACGAAAAAAAAAAAAAAACAAGCTGTAAAAGCAGTTGCCAAGATGACTCAACAATCACAATAACAACATACATGCGCCTTTCAGTTATCCAAAATGCAACTGAAAGAAAGAGGGGCAGGGTTGTTGTTGCAAATATCTTCACTTTCAATGCTACAAGCAACTAAAATAATATGTCCAGTCATTTGTCTATCATCAACAAATGAACAAAGAATGGGGCTTGAAACTTTTTTCTTTGGGGCGCTGGGATAAAATCTGAGATTAATACATTTCGTCACCTGTCAATTTCTTTTTAAAGCTCCTTGAGGACGAAAGAAGTGACTATGCTATTAAAAAACAGGTTTTGACGTAGGAAAACCTACTTTTGGTAGTCACTATCAAGTCCTCAAAACCCTCCCACTTCTCCGATGAAAAGGCATGGGGTTTGGGTGAGGGTTCACCCTACATTGACCAACAGAAAGTAATGGCTTCCTGGTCTCTTGCCAGTCTGTTTGTCGACAACATGGCAGACGACAACATGTTTGCGAAAGACTGGGCACAGCTTTGTTTTAAGATGGGAAAATCTTATCTTTTCTTCATGCCCCATCTAGCAGTGTTTGATTGAAAGAAATAACCTGGCAACAAGCACAGCTTTGGTATTAGTTTTTGACAGACACATGGAAGGTAACTCCTTGAGGAAGTGACTATTTAAAAATAGGTTTTTCCTATGTCAAAACCTGTTTTTGAGCAACCTTCAAAAGTGACAGCTAGTCCATCTTCATTTTTACTACCTTAATTTGGGGAAGCCCCATCAAAAGTTAGTGTTTATCACTTTTTATGACACAATGAGTTTTCTAATGCACTTCAGTGGCAACAAGACCGACTAGCTAATGAATTATGGCTAAAACTTCCTTATCCTTGGTTAAGAAAGCAGAAATTTGACCTTTGGGTCAATTAGCTATTTTGGTCACCATGGAGCTCCAAGACAGACTTGATTCACATGAAGCGGAAGAAAGGTAACGAAAAACTACAAAAAGAACGGATAACATTTTAAAAGGATTGTTATGGAACATCCATCAATGCCAGCCAAAATTTTGAAGTCTCAAAACCCTGATCTGCTTAGGAACGTATCTGATGCAACATCGACAGAAAGACCTTGGGACTGTTGCAGCAAAGAAGCCACTCCTCACTAAGCCTGAATGAAAAAAAAAAAAGGATGGTTTTTGCAGAAAATATGAAGTGGACTGAAAAAACGATGAATCTCCACATTATTTGAGCAACCTTCAAAAGTGATCCAGCTTATGTGATGGTATGGGGAGTTCATGGGGGTCAGTGGGGGATTTTATTTTGACAATGAATGGAGAGATTTTAATTTGGGGAAGATTCAAGAAACCTTGCCACCGATTTACAAACCTTCTTAAAAAATACACACACCAGATTTCGATTGAAAATTGCTGGGCATACATGAAACGGAAACTGAAGGCATCAAACGTCCCTCCCAAATTAGTTTTGGTTTGAAGACATGGAACAATATTTCAAAGAGGACATTCAAAAGAATGGGCTGTATATTAAAAATAATGGAGAAATGATATTGAAAAAATATAAGTGAACTAAAATTTTCCCTTTTATTTTCCTTTTTTATATCATTTTATGATTTGTTTACAAATGGGACTGTATTTAAAGGGCAAAGATACTTAATAAAAGCACAGGCTACATGTCAACATCTATGGGATATTTGTAATGAGAATAAACCATCTCATCACTCAATTTTCAAATTTTCATACACCAAATTGAGAATAAGATCAAACAGAATACAACCAGTTGCTTGAGAATCAACAAGAAATGAAATAAAGAGAAACAAATACAACACAAATATAAAGTTTGATAAGCCATTATATGAAAACAAATTAAGATGTGCACAAGAATAAATGGCTTTAAAAAAAGGGGGCATGTTACCCACCAGCAAGGGGCATGTGGTTTGACCAAACTATGACCACTGGTGTCCCAACAGCAGTGGTTATCAACTTAAAGAGATTTACCTTCTATGCCACTGGCAGACACAGCACATGCAAAGTATCAGTTTTGTATTTTGTATAGGAACATACTTCATGCTATCTATGAAAATAGGTGGTGCCTGATTTGCATACTCCTCCTTGAGGTGCTATATGAAAAACTACTATACCAAGACAGTGAAAAATGGATTGCTCTCTATTACAGTGGAAAATTTGGCCCGCAAGTGAGGGTAACTTAAAATTCAATAAGCTCATAGTTAACCATAGACAAGGAGGAATATTTTTATTTCTAACTACCACATAAAGCTACAGGAAGCAAAAAAATTACACCTACTGCAACAACACAATCAATTAATTCAAAATGGTGCAATAAGCAAACACTCATGTACATGCTATGCAAGACTGTGACAACACAATTCTTTCTAAATGTGCAAGAGTTTTATTACAAAATCAAGATAACACTTTGGTGTACAGCAAAAGAAAAATCCCAACCCAAGAGAGAAAACATGCAAAATGAATTAATAACCCTTTTTGATAACATAAATATACAAACATAAAGATGGATAAAGGACTGCAGACTATATCTTGTTTTGAACTACGTCATTCACTTCATTGTTCTTGACATCTCTTTCCTTTCTTTCTTCCTTTATCAAGCTTTCATTGGAGGCTGCTTTGGCAATATTTTCACTGTCCTTTTCCCCATCGTTTCCCAACACTCCAATTACACGTTTTTGCAAATCTAAATCAATATTTCCCTTAATTTCATTTGCATTTTCATCTGAAATGTTTATCAAAACAATAAGCAACCAGTATCTCCCATGAAAGTTTTTTTGCCAGGTAAGAGACTGGTATTGCTACACTGACCATAAATAGATTAATAAACTACCCTTAAATACAATACTGAAGTTTTCCTGACTGTCTAGACATACAGATATTTCAAATGACCAAACAATCAAAACTTAACTATCATCAACATAATCTGAATGAAAATTTGGAGTAATATTTTCAAAATAAACTTCGTGCTGGTGAGCATATGGCCAATGGTACCACATATGACAGATATGTATTATGAAAACAAAACCAAAACTCTGAAGATTCTTAAATTCTTCAGCTGGTTTTCTTAAAACTAATTGAATATATTATACAAGACCTTAGAAATACAGTATTACAACCTACTTCAAGAAATACAATATTGTTTTGATTTTCTACTATGATTTTGTGAAGAATACTACAGATCCTACAAAATATAAAAATAAATTCTTGTTTCACAAATACAAACCTCTTTCCTTTTCCAAATCTGAAGGCTCATTTTAGGACAATAAGCCAAGTGCTGAAAAACTATTTACAAAGAACTTGAGAAGTAGTTACATATGTAATCTTGCCACCAAGGGCAGTATCTCACTTGCCAAAAGGTACCACTTCTTGACTGTTGGAAGTTACGAGATGTGATGAAAGCACTGTAAACCACTTTGAGAAAGAGAAGTTTATATCTACAAAATATGAGAATTACTAACAATGTTCAATTTCTTAATGTGAGTTACAAATCCTCTCCCTTTTCCCATGTGCTATTTAAATAGGATAAGACAACTCCAACACTCTTCAGCTATCATTTTATTTCATGGGATGATCATTAAAATGTTTCTGTATTTAATATCTGTAATGTGAGTCATATCAATGTCTGTATCTTGATTATTTCTCATACAACTTTTGTGCTTTTGGAGGTACCTTAAAGTGCTCTATCATTAGTAAATGTTCATGGAGTTCGACAGAGTTTATTTGCCAAGCATGTACTGTACATGAGCAAGGTAAGTTTCAGACCAGTGTAGTACTGTCAATCTGGTCACTAAGGATAAAAGGAGCAGAAATGCTACTACTGGTTCTATCAATAATGTACAAAGGTACCTGACTCACAGGTACATATAGCCCCCAAAATAAAATGTAAAATATTGATTCACATTTCCAGAGTGCTGCACAAACCTAACAAATTAAAATTTTTCATTCGTAATGTGAAGTTAAATAAAGCTCTAACTACCTATGCAATAGTTTTTGTGACGGCATCATCTTGCTTTGGGCTAATTTGTAGATCAGATATCTTTTCCTAGCATTTAACTTCAAAAGACTGAAGTAACAGAGGGAGGTCATAATTAGAAAGTCTTGCAGCAGGGAAAGGTATTATTATGATTATTATTATTATTATTATTATTATTATTATTATTTACGATTAGGAAATATTCATAAACCAACAAGTCTAAAAGACCAGTGACTTGAAAAGCAAGCTTTAAGAATAGAATGCCTTCTGCTTCTCTGGGACTGAAAAACAACAGTGAGGAAGAGTCAACTTTATAATTTTACTCAATGTGTAAGTTCTAGCAAAATATTTCGACACAGCTCAATCAAGGATGGAGTATCTTGTTTAGAATATCACACTAAAAACATAACTCTTGAAGGCAATCCTGGGTAATGTGAATTTTGCAAAGGAAGACATTGCTAGTGCTTGAATATCAGTGATTATCAAAGAAAATTAAGAGGTTGTCAAATATACAATGAAGAGAAGGAAAAAAATAAAATCAATTCTTAAAATAATACAAAAAGCCTTTTTTACTTGGTAACACAAGATTTTCTTAATAGGCTTTGATGAAATAGCTAAAATTCAAAAACCTATAATTCCTAGGATAATTATTATAATTGCCATACTTACTTAGGCAGGAGACATCTTGTGACAGGGCATTGTGGTTATTACAGTTACATTTGTATCTGGTAAAAACTAACCAGTAGATTCTATTTGTGCCTTGTGATGGCAGGCGTGAAAGTAGCTTGAATCCTATAGAGATGCTTCTCTGGCATTGATTGTTGATTGCTTGGTGCCTTACCCATGTGAACCAGGTAAATGATTATGAAGAGCGATGGTCTTTGGCAGTAATCTCGATGACAGGCTGACATGGAGCTGGCTCAGGGTAATCTACATCTGGTTCTCCAGGGTGTCTCATTGAGGGTTCTTGGTCGGTGATGTCATGATTGAGAAATGTGATTGTTATTGTAGAGGATTTCCAGATAATTCATTGGTAGGAGGAATGGCTGCTGCACTACACTGTGGGAGGGCCTGAAGTAGAGAATGCTAAGATGCATAGGCAGCAGCTGTCCTGTGTGCTGTCGGTGACACTTGTAATGGGTCAGTCTAAGACTGTGGTGGTCGTGTAATGTCTTCTGCTAGCACTTTCTTAGAGAGGTGCATTGTGGTCATTTCAATATAAGCACTGGAGCATCCAAGGACACGGCATCAAAACTGGTAGACCACGTTAGTTTTTCTAAGGGCATCGCACAAGAGTGGGGTCAGAATTAAATTAATAATGGTTATTCCAACTATCACGCAGATAAAGAAATTAAAAAGACTGTTGAAGAATGGTACACTATGTCACATGTCCTGAAAGGACACCTATTAAAATGTCACATGCAACATCACTGCTGAGCACATAAAACCCTCTAAAAGCAATGATACCTTTAGGCTTATAATTTTCAATGAAAAAAGTCTACCCTTCTAATGAAGAACAACCTGACTCCGCCTGTGCATGACACCCTCAAAAAACTAATGTGGCCTAAAAGTTCTGATTCTTGTCCGAGAATACCCCAGCGCTTATATAAGGATCACCAAAATGCATCTCCCTAAAAGAATTTCATGCCATCAACCAGCACAATAGTAACCTAACCCATGAGGACTGATATTTAATACAATGGTCATCAGCAGCGCACAGGACAGCAGCTACCTACACATCCTAGAAGCCCTCTATATTTTAAAAGCAAAGCCTCCCACAATGTAATGTAGGATCCATTCTTCTTGCCTGTGAATATCAGGAAACCTGCTACAGTTTCAACCACATTTCATGAGAATGACTTCATCGATCAAGAACCCCCAGCAGATGCCCTGAAGAACCAAACTTGTACAGTACCCAGTGCCAACCCCTTGAAAGGTGGTCATCGAGATTATGGCAAAGGACCATCATCCTTCATAATCATTTACCTGTTCACATGGGAAAGGCGCCAGCCAATGAATGATGAGTGACAGAGAACCATCTCCATATGATTAAAACCACTTTCATGCCTGCCACCACATCAATACAACCAGACACTGCTTTTTAATTTGGTAGATCTCTGACTTTCATTGAGACCATGCTGTGTTGAACAGCGACTAAACATTAGGGGGTGTATTTTACATTCCTTGTTTGTATACATAATTGCATAATCATATCAATAAAATTAAAAAGTTCCCAAATGTGTCTATATCATCCCTTTCATGAAATAAGTATAGGAAAATTTGTAATCTTTCTTCTACAGAAGAGGAATTATTTGAAAAATAAGTTTATTATAAATTAAGCTTTGGTGATGAAACCCCAAACTCTAATGAAACTACTATAATTATTACTGTTTGCAACGTTTTGTGTTTAACCCCACAGTGATTTATTCACATTCTTCTCTGGAAGCGTCTTTCAAAAATCTCAAAAATTTCGTAGAGCTTTGAAATTGCAAAACTAACTGGATCATGATTTGTTGGCAAAGGTTTTTCAGTATACCATTCCTAAATAAAGTTCTAGTGGACATCGACCCAACTATTTCCATCTGTGCATCAGCTTATTACTGAAGTTATAAGCATTCAAAACAAATATTTTACCTGAACCTGCCAAACCATGGTAGATTTTTCCATAATACAATACAAGTATGAAATTCAAATGAATTACTTCAATTAAAAAAAAGTTTTTTGTTAATAATACTGTCCCTAACTTACTAACATTAGTAACACTGCTTCTGCATGAACATTAATAGTATCAAACACTTTTATTTTTTTATATTTTTAGGATGGCTGCTTGGCAATCAAATATTACGGCTAAGTGGTAACACATGGATGAATATCTTTCCACACCACAGCTAAACCTCAATTTTATTTGCTGAGAAGTCTTAAGGAATGACTGCTACAAGCGGAAAAATCTTTTGCAACACTTAAAAGGAAAGCCCATTCTTCTCATAAATAATCATTAGATGTTCCTGTGTGAAATAAACAAGAACTGAGAACATATGAAGCAAATGATACTGGTACCCATTGGGTACCTGGCACAGAGGGTATCTACCCGGAGTTGCAATCTCTATACCAGTACAGTACTATGTAGTTCGGTGGTCTTCCAACAGGGCGGCGCTGCACAGCCTTGCGGCCATCTTAAAGGTCTGATAACCCGCAAATTGAACAGGAGCTTAGCGCGATTGTGAATTCTTTTTATCATTAATGTTGATTGCGTAAGTGTTTAGCGAATGTTTAGGGTTTAATGAATGTTTTGTCAATGTTAGTGAATGTTTAGTGTGTAAGTATTCAGTGAATGTTTAGTGAGTGTTTAGGGTTTAGTGAATGTTTACTGTGTATGTATTAAGTGAATGTTTAGTGAGTCTTGAAGTTTTAGTGAACGTTTTGAGAATGTTTAGTGTGTAAGTATTCAGTGAATGTTTAGTGAGTGTTTAGGGTTTAGTGAATGTTTAATGAGTGCTGAGGGTTTAGTGAATGCTTATTGTGTAAGTATTCTGCGAATGTTTTGTGTGTAAGTATTCAGTGAATGTTTAGGGTTTAGTGAATATTAGTGAATGCTTAGTGTGTAAGTATTCAGTGAATGTTTAGTGTGTAAGTGTTCAGTGAATGTTTAGTAAGTGTTCAGTGAATGTCTTATTTATGTTAGTTTAGTGAATGTTTAGTGCATAATGTTTAGTGCATAATTGTTAAGTGAGTGTTTAGGGTTTACTGAAGGTTTAGTATATGTTAGTGTTTAGTGAACGTTTAGTGTGTACACATTCAGTGAATGTTTAGTGGGTGTTTGGGGTTTAGTGAATGCTTAGTGTGTGTGTTACGTGAGTGCTTAGGGTTTAGTGAATGTTTAGTGTGTAAGTATTCAGTGAATGTTTAGTGTGTGTTTAGGATTTAGTGAATGTTTAGTGTGCAAGTATTCAGTGAATGTTTAGTGAGTTCTTAGGGTTTAGTGAATGTTTAGGAAGTATTCAGTGAATGTTTACTATGTATTCAGTGAATGTTTAGCATTTAGTGAATGTTTAGTAAGTATGCAGTGAATGTTTAGCGTGTAAGTGTTTAGTGAGTGTTTAATGAGCGATTAGTGCATGTTCATTGACTGTTTAGTGTTTAATGAGTGTTTAGGGATTTAATGAGCATTTAGGCTTTAGTGACTATTTAGTGTTTAGCGAGTGTTTAGGGTTTAGTGAATTTTTAGTGTATAGTGAGTGCTTAGTGAATGGTCAGTGAGTGTTTAGTGTATAGTGAGTACTTGGTGAATGTTTAGTGTATAATGAGTGCTTAGTGAATGCTTAGCAAGTGTTTAGTGTTCAATGAATATTCAGGATTAAGTGACTGTTTGGTGAATGTTTACTAAATGTTTGGGGTACAGTGAGTATTTAGTATTTAGTGTATGTGAGTGCCTAGTGAGTGTTGAGTATTCAATGAGCGTTTAGTGTTATTGATTGTGAGTGTATAGTAAGTGTGAGTGTTTAGTGAGTGCAAGTGTTTAGTGAGTGCAAGTGTGTAGTATAGTAAGTGTGAGTGTTTAGTGAGTGTAAGTGTATTGTGAATGTTATTGTTTTAATGATTATACACTACTGTTTAGTTAGTGTTTAGCAACTGTATGCAAATAAAGTCCTGTAATTTACATGGAACATTTATGCTAAACACTGCTTAGGCCGTGACCGCAACAGTTGAAGTGATTGGGTAGGACTATGAGCTGGACTGAGACCTTTCAATATGGCTGCCTGAGGTCACACGCTCAGCAGGGAGATCGCCACTCCAGTGATTGACGCTCAATGGTTACAGGTTGCCCTACAGCATGACCATTCCATTTCAAGCAAATTTCGTGTTTCTTTTTAAGAATTGTGGTACTAATTTTTCCTGTAACTCGGCCTTCACCATTTTTTTCGGTCTGAAGAGGGTTTTATTTTAGCACTCCAACTCTGTAGGCCTACATGTTTTGTGTATACAGCGTTAAAAACAAAACTTTATTACATTTTGTTTATTTGTCCTAATCAAAGTATATAAAAAAATGTTGAATGTTAACCCATACATGTTTGACTAGCCCTAATGTGGAAGGTGGGGAATCCTATAATATACAGAATGATATTGCTTATAAGTATTTGTGTGTTATTAGATTTTCATAATCATAACATATTATTTTACAGCCATTATGCAAACATATAACTGATCATGTCAGTGTTGAATGGCCTCCTCAAATTGTCCATTTGACCTCACTCTGAACCCGTTTGGTTGAGGGCTGAATTATTCGCTCCTTGAGAGAAAAATGTTTATATTTTCCATAATGAGGTAAAACAGAAAAACAAAAATAATACATTTCCATATAGCCTACAATAATATTAACATCCGTAATGGGTGGTAGACAATACTGATAGTGAGTAAGATGTTGAAACATAACATTAAAAAATTTCATATAGTAAAAAAAATATTAACTAACAAAACTTCAATAAATGCTTTTGAATATAATTACGGAACAACATCTAAAAATAAGTCAATATATACTTTCGAACACAAAGAAAAATAATAGTAAATTATGTCTATCCCGTATATTCAACAAAAGTGGCTTCTCTAGCCAGTTTCAACTCATGAATGCTCTTCATATCCTGTTTAGTGTAACCCCATAGCACCAATAACTCTGTTCAAACATGATGTTACCAGTTAACATTCATGTTCACTATGTCAAATGCTTTTTAAAATCTATGGAAACCATAATAGTAAGTTTGCAGAGCTCTACACTCTTGCTGTATCGTCTCAACACTGAAATTTAATTACTACTAGCTGACCAACCTGGCGCTGTCCAGGAAAACTCTGAATAACAACCTATATATTCTCTATCTCTCCCTCTCTGCATCAATTTTGTGACAGTTTGCCGCTGTGTAAGTCCAAGTTAGATAACAAAAATTTTTAAAACAATATTTCTATGTGATAAAGACAGTTTGGTACAGGGCTAGGCCAATGATGTCTTTTTATGATATGTGTTACTATAATGAAAGTAAACTTCACTGTCTATGTTATGCTTTGCTATTGCTTGTTAGCCAGGATGCTTTGTATGTTCATGTTTGTATTTCATACAGATAATATGGCCTACTGGTTATGCCTGCTAACAGTGGTAAAAAAAAGCTAATGTATCAGTACAGTAGTAAGATTTAATTGTAGTGATAATCCTTTTAGTAGCAGCCACAGGTGGTCACACTGATTTGAACCTTGGGAGTCAGAGAAGACCATCTCTTTTATGGTGTCTGCTTTATAATTGGTAAAATGTTGCCTAGACCAAAGCATCTAAGGTTTGTCATGATCCCAAGATACTCATATTAAAAGACAGAACAACTGTTTCTTGATAAGGCCCCATTCTAACTAGAACACTGCTCACCCAAGAAATATGGTACTATCCACTGTGAACTAGAGAGAAAGAATGGCAGCCAGGTTATTAAGATGCAAAGTTCAAGCTGTGGTATTCAGGGAGAAGGTCAGGTATCTATACCTAGGAACCATGGCTAAAAGTTTGCACTATCCCTTTTGAAAGTACTCAGTAAAGAAAACTGATTTCCATATGCATTATAATGAAATTTCTTTAGCTGACAATACGCTAAAAATGACATGAGTTAGTTGCAAATATACAAAAGCATATGCATTTACATACATCCCTATCTACTGTAAACTGACTCAAACACACAAGAACATACATAAATATATTTAGATAGCCTAGTTAACATTTTTAATCGACCTGGACATATACTAAGTTGAAAGCCAGTGTTGGAAGATAACACAATTTTACTGTGTTTTTGTTCTCACATCCTGGGTCCAATATTTAGCATTTTCATTACGCTTACAAGTAGGGCAGAGCACTACTGGTAATTAATATAACTTCAAAAAAATACTGCAGATTAAATACTGTACAAAGAGAATTGCAAATTAAATTCTGACAAATGCCAGTTTCCCATAAAAAACCACTCTTGAAAATATGAAAATTTAAAATATAAAAGCAAAATCAACAAGAGACATTTGCGCACACTGGTACATGAACATGTTCACGCAACAAGTTGCAATTCACCATGGAAATTCCGGAGGCTCCCAAACCCTATGGAAAATGTTGAACATGGTAATATTCACCACACTGAAATCACTTACTTCTTAACCAACAACAATATATATGTTAATCTTGAAAACTGCATCAAAATACAATCTATTCATAAAACACAGTTGGATAAGGACAAAACAAACCCAATATGAAGAAGCCCAACCAAAATGTACATTTCTTACCACGATATCCTGGCAAGACCCCATCATATTCCTCCTCATCTGAGAAAACATCAGCAATGTGTAACATAGACCAAAATCTGCCACACATTCAATTTTGAAGTCATTGAAAATAAAATAAAGACCGAATCAATATAATCAATATACACTATAACATAATATTATAGTACTAAAAAAAAATATTTTTGAAACTAGCAAAATTCTCCGGTTTCCCAAAAGGAACAAATATTATGATAAAGAGGAAATGGGAAAAAAAGGGCATCATTCTGCCAGAGAGCTGCTGTCACTTTGCAAATAACACCTACAGTTCATCTACTGCAAAATAGACGAATGTCAAAAACCTACAATGAAATAGTTCAAGCTGAACCAGAAAACCTCATGTATGTACAAGCCAAATAATCCCAGGGATATGAAAGCTTTTCTTGAAATATGAGTTATTGGCATTATCATTTTCTCGTTACATTACACAAGAAGTCAGAGCAGATACTAATATTGTGCCTCTGATAGTCAGCATTGCCAAAAATTAAGTCTAGATGATGAATTATATCCAAAGAAACTGTGCAAAACAAAGGCGTATGTACTGTAAATTGCTAGTATTTGCTGGTGTGTGACTAAAGTAAAAAATATCAATAGTTTTCAGCACTTTAGAGCTTCCATTCCAGGTCTAGTGTATGACACTTTCCCAATGTGGTGTTATATTCCACCAAAAGATAAGTTTCTCGTTTTTAAAGTATGAAGCTTTCCTACAATATCTGTATTTCCTGTGTAAGTTGTTCAGCATTAGCAGAGTCGTGTTATAATAAGGTGCCCAATGCAACACACTCACGTTCTAATACTTAGAATGATTGTTGGATGCATTGTTGTAACTCACTGGCCTTTTCATTTTCCAAGTTGGTGGGGCCATAAACTTTCCAGATTCCAAGGATTTTATCCGTTTATGAGACAGACTCTGATTAGCTGTAGGAGCCACTTCATTATGCTCAAAATCAGTACTACCCAATTCTTAGTGTTATAAATCTCCATTAGCCAAGTATAGTTCACAACACTAAATCTTCTGAAAGCAGCAGCTTTTTCTAGTTTGGCATATAAAAATTGACATTCTACTGTATTTCCTCGATTATCTGCAATTACAAATCCACAGCCCTTGAGGGTTGGAAATCTGTAGATTTGGTAAAAATACATTAAGGTTGTAAACGGCAATTTTATTAACTAAATTTTTTCTATTATGTCACTACACAGTATGTATCTGCTTATAAATAGGTACAATAAATTTAATACTGTAACTGTTTCTCTTACCTGTGAACAAAACCAAAACTGCTTACGTGGCACAGACTTGAAAAATCTTTTCTTTTATCTTTATAAAGAATAGCCCGAGAGAGAATGAGAAAGGCTAGCAAACACACAGCAAAATGATACATACGCATATGTAGAGACATGCACGCATACATGTATGCATACATAAGCTGATTTTATATTGAACAAGTAGCTACCATTTTGTATTGCATTTTGGTACATCCACATCAAAATCTAATTAACATTTCCTTCAAATCTATGTATGTGCAGGACTTATTATAGCAATAATGTTATTTATTTTTCGTAAGCTCTACTGATTAACACAATTCTATTGATAACATTCCGTTAAGGGATATTAAATTACCAAGCACTATTTACTGAGTTCATTCTGACTTATAGAAACAAATGACACATGCCGAGGTCTCTACGGTATGAAAATCAACCCGTGAATACTCGTGAGAGAGAGAGAGAGGTGCAAAACTGCAATTGTCATTACCTTTGAAGGGTGAAATATTTTTACATTTCACTAAACAGGCTAAAAGAACTTTTAAGCCTGCAGGAACAGAGACTGATTACATGATTTATGGATTTTAGGCATATATGCCAAGCACTGGGACAACTAAGACCATTCAGCACTAAGGAGAGAGAGAGAGAGAGAGAGAGAGAGAGAGAGAGAGAGAGAGAGAGAGAGAGAGAGAGAGAGAGAGAGAGAGAGAGAGAAGAGAAAGTTTTTAAGCAGAATGTGAGTACGGAGTAAAAGGGAAAGTGGAAAGGTAAAGTGCTTCAGTAACTTAAGTCGCTGGCAGTGCCTCAGATTAGTGGCACTGTGGAAGGGGAAACCCTTGGGTTTGCACTCGTGGGTGGCTAGTTCTAAGAACTACTGATTGCTTTCTGACATGAGGAAAGGAAGGTTTGAGGTTGCCCTCAATGTGCAGTTTAGTGCTTGAGGTATAAAAAAAAGTCTTGGATAATGGACACCCACTCGTGTGCAACACCCCTACTAAACCCTAGGACCCATTGAGGCAGCTTATAAAGAGTTATTTCATCCTTAAAACTTGCTGCCAGGAACATACTACAAATCTCGCTCACATCTGGTGACCAAGCAAATTTTCCTTGTTTTTTACAAGGACTATGCTCATGGCAGGTGGTTGGCATGTGGTATGGGCCGTAGCCACTGGCAAAAAGTGACCCCAGCAATTTGCTATGGAACACTTGAACTGAGGATCCTGCCTAATGATGGCCCTGTAGTGACATAAAGCAAGTTGTTATTAGGAGCTAGTTAGTATTAACCCTCAAACGCCCACTGGACGTATCGTAAGTCGACTAAAATTGTCTGTTGGGTGCCGAGTGGACGTACCGCACGTCGACTACAAAAATTTCAACCTTCGTCAACTTTGACTCGACGAAATGGTCGAAAAAAAACGCAATTGTAAGCTAAAACTCTTACATTCTAGTAATATTCAATCATTTACCTTCATTTTGCAACAAATTGGAAGTCTCTAGCACAATATTTCGATTTATGGTGAAATTTTTAAAAAAACTTTTTCCTTATGTCCGCGCGGTAACTCGGCCGTAAATTTCAGAAATTCTTTCGTCATTTTGTCGTAATGTTTGCACCGGTTTATATTAGTCGTTACATAATGTTTTATATATGGAAATGTGCGCAATTTCATGTACAATATAACAGAAAATAACTCATGGTTGTAGTTTCTATCAGTTTTGAAATATTTCCATATAAATCATGATAAGTGCCAAAATTTCAACCTTTGGTCAAATTTAACCAGACCGAAATGGTCGAAAAATGCAATTGTAAGCTAAAACTCTTACATTCTAGTAATATTCAGTCATTTACCTTCATTTTGCAACAAATTGGAAGTCTCTAGCACAATATTTCGATTTATGGTGAATTTTTGAAAAACTTTTCCCTTATGTCCATGCGCGGTAACTCTGCCGAACATCTCAGAAATTCTTTCGTCACTTTGTCATAATGTTTGCACCGGTTTATATTAGTCGTTACATAAAGTTTTATATATGGAAATGGGTGCAATTTCATGTAGAATACAACAGAAAATAACTCATGGTTGTAGCTTTTATCAGTTTTGAAATATTTCCATATAAATCATGATAAGTGCCAAAATTTCAACCTTTGGTCAACTTTAACTCGACCGAAATGGTCGAAAAACGCAATTATAAGCTAAAACTCTTACATTCTAGTAATATTCAATCATGTACCTTCATTTTGCAACAAACTGGAATTCTCTAGCACAATATTTTGATTTATGGTGAATTTTTGAAAAAAAAAACTTTTTCTTACGTCCGCACATGTAACTCGCCGAACATCTCAGAAATTCTTTTCGTCACTTTGTTGTAATGTTTGCACCGTTTTATATTAGTCGTTACATAAAGTTTTATATATGGAAATGTGCGCAATTTCATGTAGAATCCAACAGAAAATAACTCATGGTTGTATCTTTTATCAGTTTTGAAATATTTTCATATAAATCATGATAAGTGCCAAAATTTCAACCTTCAGTCAACTTTAACTTGACCGAAATGATCGAAAAATGCAATTGTAAGCTAAAACTCTTACATTTTAGTAATATTCAATCATATACCTTCATTTTGCAACAAACTGGAAGTCTCTAGCACAATATTTCGATTTATGGTGAATTTTTGAAAAAACTTTTTCCTTACGTCCACTCGGTAACTCAGCCAAACATCTCAGAAATTCTTTCGTCACTTTGTCGTAATGTTTGCACCGTTTTTCTAATACCCGTTACATAAAGTTTTATATGTGGAAATGTGGGCAATTTCATGTAGAATACAACAAAAAATAACTCATGATTGTAGCTTTTATTAGTTTTGAAACATTTTCATATAAATCACGATAAATAGAAAAAATTCTACTTTCGGTCATCTTTAACTCGACCGAAATGGTTGAAAACTGCAATTGTAAGCTAAAACACTTACAGTCTAGTAATATTCAATCAATTACCTTCATTTTGCAACAAACGGGAAGTCTCTAGCACAATATTTCGATTTATGGTGAATTTTTGAAAAAAACTTTTTTACGTCCCGCATTACTTAATTCATGCATCATTTTGTGATAATATTTTCTCTGTGTTGCTTTGATCGTTTTACAATTTGTTATATACCAAAATCATTGCAATTTACTGTACAATACAAAGAAAAAAAAATAACTTGTTAGCTTTAACCGTTTTGCTCACAGCGGGATTTGTATACAATTATATATGAAATTTTTTTTGCGCTGTCATATATTTCAATATTTATATATGATAATGATATTTTTTTTCATTTCTGATGGTTGCATACTAAACTTCAGGCAATGACAAAAAAAGGAGCCAAAAATGAACTCTTAATCTTAAAAACTAAGCATGCTGTGATTTTTTAAAAAAAAAAAAAACTTTTTTTCTGCTTCGGCGCTAACTCCTGAATGCCGCCGGCATACGACAGACATTTTTGTAAACAGAGGCTCGGCGTTAGAGGGTTAATTGTTTTTAAGTGAAGGACACTTCTGTAGTTCCTCAAATAGTTTCCATATTACAGGTTAACTTGATTACAAGTGTGCAGTTGTAATACATTTAATTAAATATCTATGTTGACTTAAACCCTCTAAGGTTGAGGTTAGTGTTCATACCTGTATATGGCAGTATTACTTATACACAGTTAGTCCTTATGCAATGGCTAAGTGAACTTTTTAATTCTAATTGTCATGCCTTTCATACTAACTGCTATGAACTAATCTGATGGATGAGATGGTAAATAGGTTACCATCTCATCCAGCAGATTACTATTTCATCTAGTCCTAGGTTACATGGTCTAGGCTAACAATTTAGTCCAAAAATGGCATGTTCCATAAAAAGCCATCACTTGATATAAGGTAATGCCTAGGCTAGCCCCCAATTATTGAGCTCATGCTTAAGTGCACAGGCTTATATAGAAAGAAAAAATTGTACTAATATGTAGCCTTAGTGTTGGGCTGTCGATTTATTTTGCCCAGGGATTGTTATTATCTGATCCTCGGGTCCTCGGTCTAAGCTAGGCCACTTAAGGATACCTAATCCTAGGAAATAGGCTACAGACAACATCCACTATTAATCTAGTCTAAATTATTCTCACTTACTGCCTAGATTACTGCAGACATCGCATAATAAGTTGTGGAACATTTCTTTTAGTTAAAACATTTAGTTAGAATTTAAAATAATTTTCGCTTTACGAAAGTAGGTGGCAATCAACGCTTTACGAAACTAGGCAGCAATCAACGAGCTGGGTTCCGGCTTTGACAAAGAAATTATCAATTCCAAAAGTTTAGAACTAAAACTTTTAACTGTAACTGAATATTAAGCACTTATCTTGCTATTTTTGATGTTTCCATGATCCTCGATAATGAAATCGGAGAAAAAAGTCTAAGTTTTTTGGAGCGCTGGTAACGACGTGAACCATTCGCTATAGACCAAAGAGAGTTAAATGGCTCCTTGGTCTTTAACAACCCAGTTGTAAACAAGAGGGCGGATGCGCATGCACAACAGTCACTTCTCTTTCTTGCAGGTTCTTTTGTGAAGATAAGGGAAAGTGCCCTCTTATCTCTGAGTCCATTACTGTACATACTCCATCACGTGTTATAATGTTAATCATTGTGACAAAATACTTGGCCAAAAAGACCAACTAGAAGAGAATTCTTTGATATTAGTTTGGTCACCATGGAGCTCTGGTAGACCATGGAAGGTAACTCCTTGAGGACGAAACAAGCGACTATGCTCTCAAAAACATAAAACAAAAAAGCTCTAGTGAGGTTAGACGCCTGCCTACCCCTCTCCACCCATCCTACACTGCATTCCCACCCACTTCCAGCAAGTGAAACTGCTTTCCTACTCAGCCCACCTTCCAAAACAACCCTTTCTTCGAGTGAGTTCCTCTACACAGCTTTAGTGCCCATCCTATCCCATGGCGCTGAGCCATCTGACCCCCTCCACACCTAGGAAACTACTCTAGGCCTCCCCAAACCCTTTCTCAGTCCTTTCATGAATATAAGCAGTGTTACTAACAATTTCGTTAGGCCATGCAGCCTTGCCAACAATCGAAAAGCATTTTTTTTTGTTTCTTGAAATTTACATAAAGTATATATATTTGGTCCCTAGTTCAGTACTGTCAGATAATGTTGAGTGTTGGACAATGAAGATCCAGATAACTGAGGGATTACTGTACAGTATATCTATAACTTCAACACAAAACTGTCTCCCTTGACAAGTGGTGGCTCTAAGAAAAAACAAGTCTGCAAGCACTGCCACATTCATAACTTAGCTGCTGAATCTTAGCTATGTGCAGGAAACTTTTTCAAAATTAGCCACTTAATGGGCCTACACAGAAGGCTCATCAGTAGCAAGTCTAACATCCTTACACATACTTTTCTGTTAACCTCCCGCTTGAGCATAGACTAAAGCTTCCTTGGAATTATTAGCCTTCCTTTCTAATACCTCCCCACACTATCCAATCACCACTTACTTCTGACACATCCAAATTATGCACCTTTTCATAAACCTATCTTCCTCCACCTGGCAACATGACTGAACCATTTCCAGGCACAATTATCCATCCTTTCTTGTTACCTCTTCCATCTCTTTATTTGTATCTGACCAGTTCTTCTCATGCCAGATTTACCACACCAACAGCTAACCTCTACAGCTTCCATATTGATTTTTTTCTTGCATTTAATATCCAGGCTTCATTTTCTTAAAGAACAACTGGTTCAACAACCTCTTCCTACACATCATATATTCCAACCTTGGCTTCCATAGATACTCTACTGTAGCCTGTTTCCAATCTTTTGAACACTTCTTAGCAGCACTCCTGGTTCACCTATTCTGTGACTTATTACCAAATATAATGAATACAATATACTACTTCCCATCTCATACTACCCACAGTAGCATTCACTGTTCCATCTTTCCGTTTCCCATTTACTCTCAAGAGCATTACTCTTGCTCATATTTATTCTTAACTATCTCCTTTTGCAAGCTATGTTCAAACTCTTGAACTAGATTCTGCAGTTTCTCTTTATGTCCCTAAACAGTACTTTGCTTAGACCACAACCTTCGGTCAATATCTAATTTTTCTATGACTTCTGACATCACACCATTGATAAATATATTAAACAGAAATACACTGTGCATGAACACACCACTGTATATAAAGAAGGTACAATTGCTACCATGTGGAAATAGAAGTCTCAAGGCATTACAGCATTTTAGCACCAATTATTAACAATTATTGATTTCCATAGCCTCACACCACAACAACTACAGTCACTGATGCCAAATTAAATCACCAAATGTAGAGGATTTATGTATTTACTAAAATTAAACACTGTATTCTGTTGGTAAATGTCTAAGGTTGTGCATATGAATTTACTAATAAACATGAGAGAAAAGAGCTATTCAGTTTAGTGCAAAAATTTTATTCCAGCACTTAGTGATATCAACTTACTCATACAGTTACAAAAGAATCACAAAATATGGTTGGTCACAGACCTAGTAAAATATATTAGTATCTGTATATACACAAGATACAAGACAGAACATTTAACCACTGATACATTACAAGTTAGTCGTCATACTTCTTAAAATATCAAACATAGATGAAGCAATATGATTCACAACCAATGAGAAAAGCCCATTCAAATTACTGGAATGGTAAGCAGTTAAATGAAGAATAAGTTTTGTGCTTATTTACAATATACTTAAGTAAAGACCATTATCAATCTCCATGAAATGCACAATCAGACACTGCATGCTAAAACTAAACAAATGAATCAATAAGTTGACTATGATGAAATTCCAAAGGAAGCTAAAATCAACATTGTTACCAGCATTTTCTAGCTCTATCTAGAAAAACTTATATCATAAAAATGTCTCTACTTTCTACAACACCTAAAACATTCCCAAGTGCAATTTTTTATTTTGAAGTCTATTCAATTTACACAGGCATAAAAAATATAATTTTTTTCAACTAATTTTCAAACCTACCCTGGAGATGCTGAGGGGGTGGTGCTAACACATCATTCTGGGGTCCTGGACCATCCACAGCACCCGGGTGAACTGGAGCCTGAATTGGCTTATTATTGGCCTCACCTGGAGCTGCAGGCCGTTCCATAACAGGAGGTGCTGTAGAAAAATTGCAAAATTAACCCCTACAGATCAGGCTAAATATACATTAGCAATTCCATGAGACCAGACAAACTTTAAGGTCAGCCAATTAAAAAAAAAAAAATACATCACTGGAAAGAGGAAGATATGCAAGTGCACATGGTATAAGAAAAAGTCTAAAAAATATTTTGTACCTTCCATGAGAATTTGAAATTAAATATTCTTAACCATGTGCAGGGTGTCTTCAAGACACTCATGAAAACATGCTAATTTTAGCAAGCAGTAATGTTCTTTCTATTATTCCTTTTTTTAAATTTATTTTGCAAAATTATTATTATTATAGCTCACATAATATCGTAAAAGATAAGAACTAAAATCAGAACTAAAATCAGCAACAATCCCTGAGTATATTTATGGACAAATATTTATGAGATGTACTAGGATGGGGAGATGCGGTACAGTAACTTTTATTGAGTTATATAAGTTCTTTCTAATATTTTTTGCACTTTGCAAAATTACAATTACAGCTGACATACTATCATAAAAATTAAGCACTAAAACCAACAGCAATCCCTGATTATAAGTGTGGGCAAATACATTCAAGATGAACTGGGACAGGGAGATCTAGTACATTCCCCCGTGAAATCTAAAGTATCCTTTACCCTGAGCTGAGGAGTAAGTGTTGCCATATAGTAATTCACAGCCCATTCAAGTGATACGAACGTTTTCCTGCAAAATCAGTTCAAATATCACGGAGCAAAATAACCATAATCATATGATCTGAACCAGAGATTTTCCTATGTAATTACTGGGGGTTAACCCTTAAACGCCGAGCCTCTATTTACAAAAACGTCTCCCGTATGCCAGCGGCGTTCGGTGAGTTAGCGCCGAAGCTGAAAAAAAGTTTTTTTCAAAAAATCACAGCATGCTTAGTTTTTAAGATTAAGAGTTCATTTTTGGCTCCTTTTTTAGTCATTGCCTGAAGTTTAGTATGCAACCATCAGAAATGAAAAAAAATATCATTATCATATATAAATATTGAAATATATGACAGCGAAAAAAAAAACTCATATAATTGTATACAAATCGCACTGTAAGCACAACGGTTAAAGCTAATGAGTTAATCTTTATTAGTTGTATTGTACACTAAATTGCGATGATTTTGGTATATAACAAATTGTAAAACAATCAAAGCAACACAGAAAAAATATTATCACAAAATGATGCATGAATTCGTAACGTGCGGACGTAAAAATGTTTTTTCAAAATTCACCATAAATCGAAATATTGTGCTAGAGACTTCCCGTTTGTTGAAAAATGAAGCTAATTGATTGAATATTACTAGACTGTAAGTGTTTTAGCTTACAATTGCGTTTTTCGACCATTTCAGTCGAGTTAAAGTTGACCAAAAGTCGAATTTTTTCTATTTATCGTGATTTATATGAAAATATTTCAAAACTGATAAAAGCTACAACCATGAGCTATTTTCTGTTGTATTGTACATGAAATTGCGCACATTTTCATATATAAAACTTTATGTAACGACTAATATAAAATGGTGCAAATATTATGACAACGAGACGAAAGAATTTCAGAGATGTTCGGCCGAGTTACAGCGCAGACGTAAGGAAAATGTTTTTTTCAAAAATTCACCATAAATCGAAATATTGTGCTAGAGACTTCCAGTTTGTTGCAAAATGAAGGTAAATGATTGAATATTACTAGAATGTAAGAGTTTTAGCTTACAATTGCGTTTTTTGACCATTATCGTGATTTATATGAAAATATTTCAAAACTGATAAAAGCTACAACCATGAGTTATTTTCTGTTGTATTGTACATGAAATTGCGCACATTTTCATATATAAAACTTTATGTAACGGCTAATATAGAACAGTGCAAAAATTACGACAAAATGACAAAAGAATTTCTGAAATTTTCGGCTGAGTTATTTTGTGGGCGTAAGAAAAAACGTTTTTTCAAAAATTCACCATAAATTGAAATATTGTGCTAGAGACTTCCAATTTGTTGCAAAATGAAGGTACAGTACATGATTGAATATTACTAGAATGTAAGAGTTTTAGCTTACAATTGCGTTTTTCGACCATTTCGGTCGAGTCAAAGTTGACCGAAGGTTGAAATTTTTTGTAGTCGACGTACGGTACGTCCACTTGGCACCCAACAGACAATTTTAGTTGACGTATGATATGTCCAGTAGGCGTTTAAGGGTTAATATTATTTATGTTCCTTATATACAAATATTTCTTTTTCATAAAGCTTGTAAATCTGGTTAAGGGCATAACTGTACTCACCAAACACTGGGTAAAGTACCTGCTTAACTATTCCCTTTGCTAGCTTAAATGGGTGTAATTAGGTATCACAACAACTATGGTCAATGACTCTGAAAATATGCTGTTAGTTGTCAACTGAAGTTGCAAAACAGTAAATTTCTGTTTTAACCACAATGCAATATACATTCAGTATCACAATTTTACAACAAAACATATGTAGTAGTAATCCAAACTACCAAATTTCACCTAGTTTACTCCAAGAACTCCAGGTACTCTAACTGTCAAGCACAACCAAACTCTGTAAACCCAGCCAGGTACACATTTGGATCTTCCAATAATCACCCTCCTTCATCCTCAATTTTTTCCATCCCTAGCCTATATGCATTACTGCTGAAGAGATCAGAGCACTTTCATTACTACGATGATGAGGCAAGTAACTACAGAAAGCTTACAATTGGAATTAACAAGTTTTTATAGCATAAACCAAATTTCTTTATACAAACCCACTAATCACAATTAGTCTTAATCTGTTGTGCTGAATTCCCTGAAGCATGTTACTCCTTGGAAGATAAAAAGGTAAATTATCCAAAAGTAACTGCAGTCTATTTTTTTCATAAAGTTTGTAACAAAACTAGATAGAGTCAGTTTGAAAAAAATAATCATAATTAGCCTGATTCACTACTTGAGTGGAAGGACAAGCAGATATAATACACACTTTAAAAGTAAATGTTCCATGACTATTGAAGAACTTATGGACAGAATATGTCAAGAACCAAATGTCCAAAGCAATTTCCAGGGGTCCTATGAGTAGTTTAACATCCTGAGAGTGAAGTAGTTGTGAACAGTTGTATTATTTTAACAAATACACAGCGATCAAACCATTCACGTGAGACTTAAAAGCTTGTGACCCTGGAAGGCTCTTTGAGATGTACAGAGAGGGATGATGTTGGAAGGAGATGGAGTAAGAATCCCCTGCTTCTTCTACCTGAGAAAAATATGTTCCCTCTTGACTATCAGTCTCCCTGTCCCCTTGAGCATAATGTTTCTTGGGTAACAGTTTGTAAAAACATAATCACATGTACTTGCTCTTAGAATGGCTGAAATTCCAATTTGCCTCTTAAAGCAATGAAAATTGAAAGGGGCCCTGGTTTCATGGACAGTCACTCTCACTTGGGTAGCTTCCTCTTCAGACAACCACAATCCCACCAGCAGAATAGCTTTTTGAAGCAAGAAGGGTGCTGTCCAACATTAAGCTGACACACTCTTAAAGCCTATGTGAGCTAAATTCTTTAGCTGCTCTTGCATGATGCAGTAGCCCTCGGCTGGTCTAAGAGTTAGGGCATTATATCTGCACGTCGTTTACAGAGTGTGGCCTAGCACTATTCTGTTCCATATTATGGCTCATTCCATGCCAAGTTTTGGCATATGTATTAGCTTTTTAAGGCTGAATGCCCTTCATGACACCAACCTTCCCTATTTATCTGGGCTTTTGACTGGTGCCGAGTTGGGCTGGCTTGCCCTCCTAGAGGTAGTTGTCGATTGCGCCTAATGGCATGAAGAATTAAGCTAACTTTAGGAGCAGGTAAGATTCATTCCAATACTGTAATTGAAACTGAAATATCTTTAAATGTAATTAGTGCTGCTATCCTTAGTTTTGCCAAAAAAAGAAAGAGCACTACAAAAGAAGAAATACGTAACACAGTCATACTGCAAAACTACAGTTCAGTAATACTGAATGCATTGGAATGGTTTTGTGTATGGATCAAAGATTGAAAAAAATTCACATGAAATAGAAAAATATATAAACTAATATCACAGGTGAGTGGAAGTAGCATTCACAAGGTCCAGTGAACACACACACACAAAACCCTTCAACAACAGAAATTTTCACACAAAAAAATCACAGACAACATTCTGATAAAAATATAACCAGTAAAAGAATCAGAAACCAAGCTCTGACAACCCTTAATAAATGACAGTGATTACTTATGTACTATGGAAACTGAAGAACACTGCTAAAAATGATAATCAAAATATATCAAATGCAGAGTCTACTTTTTCAGCATTTGACATATGGGGGTCCCCTATCCAAGGCTGCCCCTATGTTCCAACTACTATTTTCTACTTATAACTATGATAATTATATTCTGGGCCTGCTGTTAAACTGGTGTCGGTATTATTATAAGCAATTAGTTGGTATTATGCATGAACAGTCTCCCTTACTTTAGTGAATGCGGAAAAATTTGTCACAATTAGTTTGAAAATTCTTCATATTTTATTGTGCAATACTGTACAGTCAATAAAAATATCAGAAAATAAGTCAAAACATCACAGACTATACTGTGGTACATGTATATAATTACATACCTCCAGGTGCTGCTAACTGTTGATCAGCATTATTATTATTATTGTCAAGTGGGGGATTGACTTGACCAATGGACTGCGGTGGGGCTAATACACCTCCGTTGACATTTTCTCCATTGATAATGTTATTCTGTGGTGCTGAAAAAAAAAAAAATAATCAATAAAATTATGAAATGCAAAGGAAACTCTATAAATAAGTGCAAAATATATCTCAATAATAGTCATAATGCTTTGTACTTACTATATCACAATGAAGAGGAAACATGAAAATAAAGAAGATCATAAGTAAAGAACTTAAACTCATTCATTCATGTTCTTTACACAGATAAATAAACAAATAAATAAAATAAAACTAAATCCTCAGGTATGAAATACTACAGAAAGTAGTGTATATATTACTTATTATTAACATCAATTAGGCAAAAGTGTGAAAAAGCATTAGTGCATTACATTTAGCTTGACAGCACAAGAAGTGGAATGTCCATTATGTAATAATTATGGATTCTGAGTCAAAGCAAAATATAAAGCCTGAGTTAGAATGAAAAAACAACTGGTCAAAGAAAAATACTGCATTGCTACTTTAGGGGTATGTCTATAAAACAGGAAAAGTTAAAATATGCAAAACAAGACATTCTAGAAAAACCAAATATTAAATTCCTATCAAAATGGTTATTGATTTGGTCTTATGACTACTTGCAAATAAGCAGAAGTGTGTAAAATGCCCACAATGTATGTAGGAGTCTGGTTCCAGGAACACTGGCATAAGTCAAACTTCATGCAGATTCAAATCCCTCCATTAAATGGTGCCAATGCACTGTGCTATCAGGTGTCTGTATGAGTATGAATATTGTACACAGATCCTCATGCAGACAGTACATACATACTACACAGACACGTATATGTAACATAATTAAACTTATCAGATATTGTTACTGTACTTGCTGTATGCATCCAGGTCCGGAAAAATAAAAGTCGTATTTCTTGGTTGACAGAATAATCCAGTAAGCACATTAAACATACCACATGCTGCAATGAACATCAATGATGCTTTCTTGTCTAACTTTGCAAAACGTATTCTTTTCAGGGTAACTGACCCATCATGCAATACTCTGTAATTTTACCCATTTGCTTGGACATTTATTCTGTGTTTGTCTGCCATGCATAGAGACTGCACTTCAAATCAAATCTCAATCTTTTACGTCTAGCACGATTTGCTAGCTACCTGACAGATCTAGTCTAGCACAGGTATGCATTTGGTGTTCCACTTTTTGGGAGTGTTTTTGCTGTACATGCTACATTTTCTCAATTGTGTGAGTGATCCCATAATTCAACTATAGTAAAGTTTTTGTTTTGTAATAAATATCATGCTCATTTACAGGGAGATTAATTCTACAGTATTACCCTCAGACCTTACAAAGGGAGTTAATTTTCTAAGATGTGTCAATGTAAATTCACTGAATACGTATCCATACAAATATTTTATTTCTAAACAAATAATTTTCAACACATAATACCGTACTGTAGTTCTTAGCTGACAACAGATAACATATGCATTCAGATGCTTGATCTATATACAGGCAGTCCCTGGTTATCAGCGGGGGTTCCATTCCAACAGCGTGATGATAAGGGAAAATTGCTGATAACTGAAAATCAGCAATTTTCGGGGCTTTTTCAGTGCTTATGAGTGCCTATGCTAGGTATGTATCAGTGCCAATACCTGATTATCGGCGCTGATTAGCGAAATCGGTGCCGATTTTCATCACTAGACAAGCCCCAAAAAAACGGATCGCCGATGACCAAGCCCACCTGTATATATATATATATAAAGTATACACAGGACAGGTATTTTTATGTCAACTTTTATACAGGTGCACGAATTGGTTAAGCTGACTAATTGTTGGCATATGAAAATGTAGCTTTTCATGTGTGAGAAGCCTTGTCCACAGCAAGTGGTTTTTATGTTGGCATTTACATTTCTCCCACAGAGAGACAGTGAGAGTTTGCTTGTATTTTTGGAATGTAGGTGTTAACATTTCTCACATGGAGAGACAGTGAGAGTTTGCTCGCATTTTTGGAAAGCATTTCAGCATACTGCGGATATTCACCTTGCTCAATGCATTGCTTCTGGCCATGACCAGGAGCATGGGAGTAATGTGATCAGTGGCGAAAACTTCGTGATACCTGTGGGTTCAGAAGACTGGTTCACATGTGGTCAGGTCACCATGACATCACAGGTTTGTACCCTCGTATCGAACACTGAATGTGACGGTGACGTCACACACTCTGAGGGAGGGGCTGACAAGTGAATGTGTGCATTAATGTGTCCTCATGCGCTTTCTTAGAGGGGAACTATAGAATGTCGATTCACTTTGATTTACGGCCTGATAGTTATTGCTCCTTTTGGAGTTGTGTGAATACGACAGCTACTGTGAGGGGATGGCTTCCCAATGGCTATAGAAAGTAAGTAGGACAGCTTACTAACACTTGTTTCTTTTTCAGACATTATTCAGAGTCCATGTTTTCCATTGCAGTGAGCCTCTCTTTTCTTTGAGTACTTTATTATTATGCATGTTTTTATTTTGTGTTTCACATGTTTTTTTTTTTATGCACCATGAACCAGGATTTAACAAGAACTGTGTTTCTCTTAACAGGAATTCTGGTTGGATCCTGTGAGGACACTGAATATTGGAGAATTATACTTTACTTGACTATGTGACATTTGTTTTTAGAGTGATCATGTACATTTTACTGATATATTATTTGGTGACAGGAATGCCTGCCACTGGTGATTTTTGGTCTGGGAATTTTGATTCAATTGATTTGAACAGTTACCATTCTAATTTTGAGTCTTGGTTTTCTTTAATTTTTTTACTTTCAATCTCGTGGTCTGTGAGAGATCATAATTCATGGCTCTAAGCTTTGGTAGTTATGCTTTCGTTAAATTTCCAAATCAAGTCTAGTTTTTATATCTCAGCATTTTAATTCTGTACCTTCCCTCACTAAGCCTCTTCAAAGTGCTTAACTTAATCTGTTTTATGACTTTTACTGGCCAAGCCCTCTTCCCGCACAGGATCTGTGTTCCCCAAAGCAGGGATTAAGCAGGACTCACGCTCCTCAGCCAGGGCACCTGAATTACTTGGGGCTAAGAACACCGGCAAAAAAGCGAAGTCTAGTGAAAGCTGACATGAATGTCAGCAAGCCAGATGCAGCCAGTAGACTGAACCAGTGACAGGCCTCTGAGCATGACCTCTGAGCTCTCGTTCCAATCTCTTTTGTCTGGCTGTCCACTTTACCATCCAAGTGCTACCTGAGTGCCACGTGTAGAAGGTCCCACTTGTCTGAGAGCCATTCTATTCTATAGCCAAGGATCTTCGCTTAAGGAATAAAGGTACTGTGTGGTGCAGAGTGTTCAGTCTTTTATCTACTACTCTTATCTCATTTCATTTTCTGTTTCCCCTTGCATTGTGCTAGACCCTGAAATTTGTCAGTAATTTAACTGAACATATCCTGACATTACTCCTTGAGCTTTCAGCATTCCATGTAATAATTAGGCTGTGTTTTGTTTCACCCAGCATCTACAAAGCACCTACTAATCTACTACGGGTAATTGCATAAATCACACTTTACTCATCAATCACTGGAAGCACTAAAAGGAATAAAAGAATGATGATGAGTATGATTATAAAGAAATGCACTATTCAAAAGCACTAGGACAATCTCAAAGCAAATACCTAAGAAACCTAAGAAACAAGCACGAGCTGTTTATAGCATTACAGGCACATAAAAAGTGAGGCTATTGGCTAGGATACAGCAGGTGATCCACACACCATCTGTCTGTCAGATAAAAGATTGGCGAACCTGTGAACACACGGGAACTGAAACACTGTATGTGCATATATACGATTAATGGGTTTGTAATGAAATAAACTAGTAATCCAACCAAAGTTATGCAAGGTCAGAAGAAAAATGGAAAGATAAAGGAACCAAATTAAAGGTTTCTCCAATCACGAGCATAGCTAACACTTGGTGAACATTTGCAACTCATTAGTGGTCATTGTCAATCTAAAATAGTCTACTTACCTCCAACCATATGTAAAATATTAGGGTTACATATGGTGAATGTAGAGAAAATGATAATAAAAGTATTTAATACTTAACATATTTCACAGTAGGTAATAAATGACATACTGTAAGTATAAAATAATATCAAAAGTTACAAAAACTCAAAGGCAAAAAACTGAGGCAAAAAATGGCCTAAAAAAGAGTAACAAGGAATATCTAATGAAAATTTTAATTTGTGATCCACTTCATATACAAGAGAGGAGGAGGGTGTATTTTAAAGAAGTTACAAGACACATCTATCTGTGAAGTAACATGCACATGCTTTGAAGTTTGCAAAAACATAAAGAAGAAAAGCATAACTGAAATTTCTCAAACAATCTATACCAATAATGGCACACACCTGCAACTTCCCTGGCTATATCAGCAACACTAAATCTGGGTTTCTTGCGGGGGACATTGGGGGGATCACGGGGAAGAATTGGAAGTTCACGATGGAATTCGATTCCCTGAATGCCTAAGTCTCGAGTATGTACAGCCCCACGTGAGATGTATCCTAGCTGACCAGGGCCAACATATGGCTCTGTAAATTACAGTAATATGAATATGACATTTTCATAATAAAATCAAGTTTCATATATACTTACCAAGTAATTAAATAGCTAATGTTTCAACTCGCGCTGCATTTTTAAAAAATTTAGTGGTAGCGCTTCTTCTGTTTTTATCTAGGTGACAGCCCGCCCACTATTGGGGAACACAGAAAACAACCTGGTAGGTATGCTCAATTTTTGTCCCCTATGCCCATAAGAGGGGAGGAGGGCGAGCTCTGATTCTGTAATTACTTGGTAAGTATATATGAAACTTAATTTTATTATGAAAAAAAGTCATTTTCATATAAGTTAACTTACCTAGTAATTACATAGCTGAATCCCACACTGAATGGAGGTGGGATACATGGACATATTCTACTCCAAAACATTAAAGAATGGTAATGACTTTGAAATAGAAAAAAATCTACCAGCATTGAATGCAATGCTTGCTGTTTCCTTACCTGGTAAGAGAGCTACAGCAGGTGAATACTGCCTCTGGCTGGTGCTCATCTTAACCCGCAGTGGCATGGCTTTGAGCCATGGGGAGCCTCTACTTAAGTGGGAGCTTTGCAACGGAGGATATGCCTGATGGCTAGCAAAGCACACAATAAGGTGCCCTTGCCCTGGGCACAGTACCAAGATGAAAAACTCAGACAACGTAGTCACCTACTCTGAAAACACTTCTAAAACACAACAAACTATCCACTAAGTCTGGTGGATACTCCAGGTACCTTGTACCCCCAGGCTCCCCAAAAGATAGTAAGAGATAAAGAGTGCTTCCTAAAATTCCTCACCCTATACCATGCCAGCCACCAATAACGGCCCCTAAGTACTGCAATCATCGAACACTGTTTCCGCTCCCTTTAAGTGGTGAGAGGCAAAAATGGACCTGCACTTCCAGTAGGTTGAATGAATAATGGAGGTCAGGGACATATTATGTCTGAAAGCCAAATAGGTAGACACTGCTCTGATATCATGAGCTCTCACTTTAAAATTTGGTAAAAAGTCCTCCTGGATCTGGGAGTGTGCCTCTCTAATCAAATCTCTCAGGAAGAATGACAAGGCATTCTCTGACAGAAGATAAGATGGGGTCCTCACCGAACACCAAAGGTTACTAGATGGACCCTTGATCTTTTCTGTCCTATTCAGGTAGTATCTCAGAGCTCTGACTGGACATAGTACTCTCTTTTCTTCCTCATGGCAGAGAATATCCATCAAGTTCTTAATAGTAAATGAACAAGGCCAGGGCTTGGAAAGGTCCTTATTCTTGACCAAAAAGCCTAGGGTGAAGGAGTAAACTGCAGTTTACTGATGCGTTTAGCTGTAGCTAGAGCAAAGACGAAGAGAGTCTTGCATGTCAGATACCTAAGAAAAGCAGAACGTAGGGGCTCAAGAGATGGGCCCGTCAGCCATTTCAGGACCACATCCAGATTCCAGGAGACCAAAGTGTTGTCCTTTCTCTGTTTCGCTGTATCGAAAGACTTTAAAAGACATTGATATTAGAGTTCAATGAGAGATCCAGGCCTCTATGCTATAGCCTCTGCAGCTCCCCTTGAAAAATCCTTCGCTCTGACAAGCTTACAGTGGGAAGGAGTATACAGTACTGTAGGTCTAGGTTCGACCAATCTTGTAGCATGGTGTCCGTGGCCCATACAAAAGGATCTGGGGCTGGCGAGCAAATGAGAGGAAGGTAATGGTTCTTGGAGGTGTCAAACAGGTCTATTGTTGGCTTGCCCCACAACTTCCATAGATCTAGACAAACTAGGGGAACCAGGGTCCACTTGGTGGGAAGGACCTGCTTTCGTTGGCTCAGCTTGTCCACCATCAAATTTAACTACCCTTGGATAAAGATGGTGACCAGAGTCACTCGATTTCGGTCTGACCACATGAGTAACTCTCTTGTGGCTTCACAGAGAGAAAAGGAATGGGTGCTGCCTTGCTTGCAAATATAGGCTAAGGCCATGTTATTGTCCACATGCACCACTACTGTTTTGTTGCGGACTATGGGCAAATAAACTCTGAAGACCTAGCTGAACTGCCTTCAGTTCTCATACATTGATATGTAAACTCTGCTAATGTGGGGTCCATGTCTGGGATACTTCTTGATTTCCCAGTAGGGCTCCCCAGCCTATGTGTGAGGCATCAGAATAAAAGTCTAGGTCAGGGTTCAGAGGTTGAAGGGACTTCCCTTCTGACAGCCACTGCAGGTCTGATTTGATCTCTGGCGTGATCTGAAAAACATACTGTGTCTGTCTGTTCCAGTTGCAGTTTGCTTGAGTGTGATAGGTTAGAGTAATTTGCTTCCCTTCACCTAAACCGGAAGAGGCTTTACCTGGAATAGAAAATTTATATTCGGTAACTACCAAAGCAGCTGAACAGTTAGTGTGACTGAACCATTTTCAAGTTCCACAGAGTGGAAGTTATTATATGTCAGTTACTTAAGACAGTGACTGTCCTAAACGGGATCCGGGTTAGAGAAAGTGCTCTAATATCTGTACACTGATTTTATTGTGAATGAGATCTCAGATTCTCATTTGGAAGGAGAAAAGGGCTTTTAGTAGAAAAAGACTGCATGAAGAAATTCCAAAGTAATTTCTGCCCTCAGCTTGGATGTCATAGCTAAAATAAACTCCATAGTGATCCCCAAATTGTGTGTTGACTTTTGTGATTTTCTTGGATTATTATTCCGAGATGAAGTATGGGAAAGATGAGGAACTTGAATGAGATGTATGCCAGCGTTGGATTATTTGTTGATAATATTTTGACTATTGATAGTATTAAGTTAGGCTAAGTGAAGTATAGGAAGATTGTTTTGATAAACTTTAGTGGTAAGTAGGAAATAAGTTAGATTAAGTATTGAGAGACGATAATTACTAAACTGTGACAAATGTAAATAGAATTAGGATAAGGTTCTGTTTGAAGGTCTTCAGGGCACTGTAATATTAAGGTTAATATTTAAGGATAGGTGAAAACAGTTTTCTTTAACCTCTGAATCTGTTCCCATCATTCTGTACCAATTGTGTTGAATAAAAAGCCCCTACAGCACTGATGTTCATACCAAAACCAGCAGAAACAAATTAAGCATACCTGCCAGGTTGTTTTCCATATTCCCTGATAGTAGTGGGGGGGACCTAGATAAAAACGGAAGCCCTACCGCTAAATTTTAAAAAGTTGCTGTGTAAGTTGAAACATTAGCTATCTAATTACTTGGTAATAACTTATAAGAAAATTGGTATTTCTCAGATGAAAAGAGTTACCTTGTTTACGGTTCAATTAATTCAATTAATTTTCTTTAATTTTTTTTTCAGATCTACTGATCTTTCTTTCCTCCAAAAAATTTTTGTAGATATGTTGTGAAACAATTTTCCTGAAAAGAAAGAGGAAAAACATCAACATGAATGTTTTCACATCAAATTTTCTATTTATGGAATTAGAAATGAAATAAGTTCTCTTCATTCTCTTCCTTCATGAAGAATTTCTGTTTGAAATCCCATCAAAATGAATATATACAGGATTTTAAGTTATCTGGCATCATAACTGGAGTGGTCACTGAAGCTATTGAAAGAAAGGTTCGTACACTGAAATTTAAGTGCAACTCAAACTTTAGATACTTAAAAAATAAAATTTTCTACAATAAAAAAATATGAATTGTAAAATGAATCTTTTATAGAAAGCCAGATTCTAACAGAAGGAATTACAAATATAACTTGATCTTTTGCAGAAGACCAGCTTCTGAAACATCTGAAAATGACACTGGCATCATATACAGCTTCACCAAGGATCTTAGCAAGAATGTATCTATCTTCTTCACTTCTAGCCTCAGAGGGGAGCCAAAGGTCCTCAAATGGGGCATTCAATTAAAGCTTGTCATTCCGTCAGAGGAACCAGGCAGTTACCATAGTACAGATGACTTTCAATTGTCATTATAAACCCATGCGTAAAGCAAGTGTGACCAATTCATAAGTAGCACAGGGTTGTCTCCCATCTTCTCGGCATACTGTATTGATATACCTCCAAGAAGAAATGGCCTCTGTAATCTCTATTCTGTTGTTGCCTTTCCAATGTTCTCACCAGATATCTCTAAAAAAACTTCTCCCTCTTTGCCTATTCACATGCACACATTTCAGTGCACTCCAATTAAGAAGTATAGGTATCTGGGGCATTACTGCTCTCTGTCTTAAAATCCTGGTGAATAAAATGGCTGGTTCGCTGAATCCTGACAAAATGGAGGTAGTTATGTACCAGCCTCTCCAGCCTTAAAATCCTGGGCTGACAGGGGGAAGAATCTGGATAAAAGACTGGAATCTGATGAACACAGCTCGGTAAGTTCCTCTTTTAACCCTTAAACGCCTATTGGACGTATCATACGTCGACTAAAATTGTCTGTTGGGTGCCAAGTGGACGTACCGTATGTCGACTACAAAGAATTTCAACCTTCGGTCAACTTTGACTCGACCGAAATGGTCGAAAAACGCAATTGTAAGCTAAAACTCTTACATTCTAGTAATATTCAATAATGTACCTTCATTTTGCAACAAATTGGAAGTCTCTAGCACAATATTTCGATTTATGGTGAATTTTTGAAAAACTTTTTCTTACGCACGGGCGGTAATTCAGTCGAAAAATTTCATAAATTCTTTCGTCATTTTGTCGTAATTTTTGCACTGTTCTATATTAGCCATTACATAAAGTTTTATATATGAAAATGTGCAATTTCATGTACAATACAGCAAAATACAATCCATGGTTGTAGCTTTTATCAGTTTGGAAATATTTTCATATAAACCACGATAACTGCCAAAATTTCAACCTTCGGGTCAACTTTGACTCAACCGAAATGGTCAAAAACGCAATTTTAAGCTAAAAATCTTACGATCTAGTAATATTCAATCATTTACCTTCATTTTGAAACAAATTGGAAGTCTCTAGCACAATATTTCGATTTATGGTGAATTTCTGAAAAAACTTTTTCCTTACGTCCGCGCCAGAAATTCTTTTGTCACGTTGTCGTAATGTTTGCACTGTTTTATATTAGTCGTTACATAAAGTTTTATATATGGAAATGTGCACAATTTCATGTAGAATACAACAGAAAATAACTCATGGTTGTAGCTTTTATCAGTTTTGAAATATTTTCATATGAATCACGATAACTGCCAAAATTTCAAGCTTTGGTCAATTTTAACTTGACCGAAATGGTCAAAAAATGCAATTATAAGCTAAAACTCTTACATTCTAGTAATATTCAATCATGTACCTTCATTTTGCAACAAACTGGAAGTCTCTAGCACAATATTTCGATTTATGGTGAATTTCTGAAAAAATTTTTTTCCTTACGTCCCGCGCCGTAACTCGGCCGAACATCTCAGAAATTCTTTTCGTCATGTTGTCGTAATGTTTGCATCGTTTACATTAGTCCTTACATAAACTTTTATATATGAAAATGTGTGCAATTTCATGTAGAATACAACAGAAAATAGCTCATGGTTGTAGCTTTTATCAGTTTTGAAATATTTTCACATAAATCACGATAACTGCCAAAAATTTCAACCTTCGGTCAACTTTAACTCGACCGAAATGGTAAAAAACGCAATTGTAAGCTAAAACGCTTACATTCTAGTAATATTCAAACGTTTAACTTCATTTTGCAATAAATTGGAAGTCTCTAGCACAATATTTCGATTTATGGTGAATTTTTGAAAAAACATTTTCCTTACGTCTGCGCGTAACTCGGGCCAACATCTCAGAAATTCTTTTGTCTCGTTGTCGTAATATTTGCACCATTTTATATTAGTCGTTACATAAAGTTTTTTATATGAAAATGTGTGCAATTTCATGTACAATACAACAAAAAATAACCCATGGTTTTAGCTTTTATCGGTTTTGAAATATTTCCACATAAATCACGATAAATAGAAAAAATTTGACTTTCGGTCAACTTTAACTCGACCGAAATGGTCGAAAACTGCAATTGTAAGCTAAAACACTTACAGTCTAGTAATATTCAATCAATTAGCTTCATTTTTCAACAATTTGGAAGTCTCTAGCACAATATTTCAATTTATGGTGAATTTTTTGAAAAAACATTTTTTACGTCCCACGTTACTTAATTCATGCATCATTTTGTGATAATATTTTCTCTGTGTTGCTTTGATCGTTTTAAAATTTGTTATATACCAAAATCATCACAATTTAGTGTACAATACAACTAAAAAAAATTAACTCATTAGCTTTAACCATTTTGCTTACAGCGCGATTTGTATACAATTATATATGAGTTTTTTTTTTTTCGCTGTCATATATTCCAATATTTATATATGATAATGATATTTTTTCATTTCTGATGGTTGCATACTAAACTTCAGGCAATGACAAAAAAATGAGCCAAAAATGAACTCTTAATCTTATAAACTAAGCGTGCTGTGATTTTTTGAAAAAAACTTTTTTTCCGCTTCGGCTCTAACTAACCGAACGCCGCCGGCATACGGGAGACGTTTTTGTAAATAGGGCTTCGGCGTTAAAGGGTTAACATGCTGGAAAAGTTCAGCTTTTGTTGACAGATTTTTTTAAAATTCCTGGACTGGGAGAGCAATTCTTTCCAAACTTGATTAACAGTTCTTGCATGGCTTGTTGTACAGTAAATTACACGAAGACAAGTTTTGGTTAATAGTGTGTTCAGGTACTGTAAGGCCAGTTCTGATGACCTCTGAAAGTGAGGCCCAAGCTGGGCAAGTATTTCTCTTGATACAGTATATGAAACTGGATACAATACTGCAGATAGTAACATATGAAATATAGGACTCTTCTTCATGGTGGTCTATTGGCATGTTGTCAACTGTTCCTAGTTTTGCCAGACCTACTTACAAACATTCATGTTATGAACATTCAGAGATACGAACAGACAGGGTCACAAGTTAAAACTGTGTTAGGAGGCAGTCCCCTTTGCCATCTCTAGAGCTTATTCTGCCCATCATATACACTCTTGTACCATGCGACTTTCCAAAATCTAATTTTTAACCTGCCTGGGTCAGGTTGTTACATGACAGATATCCATTTGCAAGTCAAATAATACAGTTGTATTGAGAATACAGTTAGTTTTAATCAAACCCGCTTTACTTACTATTCAACTATATTTCATGTATTACTGTTATATTTTTATCATATTATAATTTATGAACATAGCAATCATGCGCCATTTGCATTCTGGTAAAGTTTGCAATCTTAAAATCATCAGCTGACTGCATTTTACTGACATCATCACTGTCATTTGATGCTTACTTTATTTACAGTATAAATACAGTAAATTAAAGGAAGTACAGGTGTGATTTTGTCAGTTTCAGAAATTGTACTTGCCTCTTTTGTGGCCTAAACATCATTCGTTTCTTCAGCTACAGCTACAATCTTAAATTTAGTGGCATACTTTTATAACACTTTCTTCTCTATTGTGTGAAGGATGATATTGTAAGTGTTAGGGATTGTTTAACTCCATCTGCCATGCAAGTATTGGCTGTTCAAAGAGAACTAACATTAAACCAATCCAAATTAAAATAATAAACATTTTGGCTTATCCACACATTGTTTAAGGGGAGCGTCCGGCGACCCATGGGGTCCGGAAACCCATTTTCGGTTTATGACGGTTTTGGGTAGGAAAACCACTCTACTTTAAGTTTCAAACAATTTTTTTTATGAAATATGTATAAATCATGGCTAAAAAGGCTTCAATCTACACTTATCTATGCCTCCTCTAGCACGGGGGGTCGCGCAAGCAACACTAATCCGGTAGGGAACTTTTTTCTGTCCTGAGTACCTGAAAATTTTTTCTATAGTCTCTCCCTAATTTAGAGATCTGTTTTCCTAAATGAACTCGACGTTTTCTTTGAATGATACGAGTTTTCTAAAAAACCAAAGATAAGCCAGTAAAGTAAGTTCTGTTAATTTCTTCGTCTTTTCGTAGATATTTGTAATGATTTTGCGTCATTATCATATTCATAGTAGCATAAGGTAATAGAGATGATAATCAAGTAAGCTAAAAAGCGTGAAATGTGGTCAGTGATAAAAAGACATGTATAATCGCCCACATGCATTGTCTGTTCACAGTGTTTATCTGAAGTTATAATTTTTCAAACTTATGTATACTGAATTCTATTCAAACAATCTTAATAAAAATTACAGTATATGTTTATAAATATGGTTTCTATATATCCTCCAAATTTCAAGTCTCTAGGTTTACTTCAGAATTTACAGAAGTAAATGTAGTATATGAAAACTTTGAAGCTCGTTTTCTCAAAACTTAAGATTTTCGGAAAAAAATTAATTATACTTTTTTGTTTAACGACTGATTTTAGTTGGTCAAAAACCAAATAACAGAGCATTAAAATGTCTAAATATTCAGAGCACAGAATTTTTAAATTTGATTTTTACCTATTGAAATTATTGATTTAAAAAAAAAAAAAAATACTACGTAAAAAATATATAATAAAAAAAAACTAAAATTTTTTTTAAAAATCCCAGTACTTAGTTTTTAGTAGAGAAAATTATCTTTCAAATGGTTTTTGAATGAGAAAATCGATTGAAAAACAAAAAAGTTTATAGAATTTGAAAAACCCCATTTTCCCATAAGGTTAATGTAAAGTGGATGGTCCCCTTAAATGCAATAACTGATGTATAAAGCAATTATATACTGTATATATGGTATATCATTGGTAATGAAATTTATTGGACTTAATATATCATTATATATTCTTGACATTAATTTATTAAGAGTAAAGAAATCATACTTTGGCTAACTCCAATGCATTTCGACAAGGCAATTTTGTTCTACATTTTCAGAGATTCCAAAATAAAAATATCAAGTATGTACTGCTTTTTTCACTTCAAAATGACACCAAACTCCGCATTGTATCTCTTAAACTCATAAGTACTAAGCCAGAACAACGTATCTTTTACCACAGAGAAGCCTGGACCACCAAAAATTTTCAAAGGTTTAAGGGTAAGGATCAGATATATATAGGGAATTCTATGGGCAGATCCCTTCCCATATCCTCAGTTTTATTTTTAGAACACAAGAAAACAGCCTTCGTTACTCTCCCCCTACTTAATGCTGAGGAATAATTCATCAAACATATGCTACTGTCAATATTACAACCGATAGCACTGGGGTATGGACAGACATGAGCACCAACCAAGACTCAAATCACATATATTCCTTGGACACAATATATATGAAGGCCCTTCTCCATAGCACCTAGACCCCTATGATCAGAACATAAGTCAAGGAAATTCATACCAAGAGAGAGGGCATGCTTCCCATGCCTCATGGTAGCTCAGTGGTTTCACATAATCTTCACAAAGAGGTGATCCCTAGTTCAAGCCAGCTCATGGCTTAATATATTTCACTGGCAACACAAGCTTACTGTCTCTGTGAACTTGGGATAGGAGACTTGAGGGGGCCCACAGATCTATCTGCCCAATCTCTTCCATTTCTTGCTCTATGATTTTACAGGTGGCAGAGGCATGGCCACAACTAAGGAGCCATTCAAAGAAACTTACTCCTTAACCAAAAGAGCGGGAGGAGACACAGAAACACAATCAGGGTCCGAGACGTCCAAAGCAACAGCCACAGCAAGCTTTTACATACAATAATTACATAATTATTAATTACATAATTATTTTATGTATGAGCTTTAAGATCTCTTCTGGTTGATCTCTACAACACAGTAATAGGGGATGGATGTCTTTACCACGGGAAGCACTTCCACAAAAACCCTACCAAGAATGCTGGGGCATAGTAATCAAAATATATACACAAGCAGCACCAGGAGACACAGATAGCACTATGCCACCCACACTAACTCACTGATCCCACCTTGAAATGGGCAAATACATAGTTTTGAGTATAAATCCTTAAATTCAATATCTTCACAAAAATTCAAATCAAATCCACCAAATCACAAAGTTCAAGGAATCCATAAAAATAAACACAGAGCAAATACTAAACGTGTGCACACAAATGCTCAAAGCTAAATACATGATGTAATGCTAAGATAGAATAGTGTGGGTGGAACTGCATTATGATAGAATATAAAAACTTCCACTGTCCAAATGGAAAGAAAAAGGACAAAAATAAATGCAAAAGTTAATATACTGATAAGAAAATTAAAGAAAAATGATATTTTAATGATAAAATAAAGTTTGTTCATACTTACCTGGCAGATATACAGTATATATAGCTGTATTCTCCGAATCCGACAGAATTTCAAAAACTCGCAGCACACGCAGTGTGGCCAGGTGGTTAGTACCCATTCCCGACGCTGGGAGGCGCGGGTATCGGAACCATTCCCATTTCTATTCAGATTTTCAGTGCCACTGTCTCCTGAGGGGAGGTGGGTGGGCATCGATTATATATATCTGCTGCATGAACAAACTTTATTTTATCATTAAAAATATCATTTTGTTCACAGACTTACCTGGTCGATATATATATAATGAATCCCACCACTGGAGGTGGGAAGAGACAGAATAGGGATTTAGGAAACAAATAAATGCAGGGGCGCATTGGACGCCTTAATTTTTACCTGTTAGCATAGCTGACTTCGTGGTTACCGTCACCCAAGTTTCCTGCTTCTGCTTTACAGAGTCTCCAGCAAGGTAGTGACCTATAAAGCTGGTGAGTTCTAGATGATCTGTCCACGGGGTGTGGACCACAATGGGACTAGACTATAAGACCATACTGAGAGGGCAAAAAGGACAATGACCAACCACCTGACCGAGCTCATCTAAGTCATTAAACCTAACATAGGCTAACGATTGGACGCTTCACCCTCCGGTGGCCAACCCAACAACCCAAAACACAAAAACAAGATTAAAAATACTTCCTAATCTCTAAAGGATAGGATGAGTACGTTTCCTGCCCCCAACATTGCATCGCGGAAACGCATGGTCCTAGCGCCAAGAGCAAGCCTTCGTAGAAGTCGCCTTCACGCCCCGCGACGTGAATAATGTAGTTAACACTGAATTGCTTTCACAGAAGGTGGTACCCAGAAGATCGCTAAGGGACGTTTCTTCTGAAAGCCACCGGTCGCAGCCGGTTCTCACTTCATGAGCGCCTTTGACTGGTGAAGTCTCATGTCGCTAGTTCCTGGCAGGTAGAATGAGCCTTTGATTGCATTTCTAAAAGAATGCCAGAGCATTCTTGACATCGGGCAAGTCAGGTCTTCTAACAGAACACCACAGATTGTCCGATGGCCTCTCGACTTTCTTCGCCCTGTCTATAGAATTTGAGAGTCCTGACAGGGCACAGGACTCTCTCTGACTCTCTTGCCCAGAATTTCAAGTATAATTCTTGATCTCAAAACTCTTGGGCCAAGGGTTTGAAGGATTTTTGTTCTTGCGAACATAGGGCTTAGGGAGCATACAGCATTGAGCCTCTAAAGCCTATGTGTTGCTGATGATTTAACTTCACTAACTCTCTTCGCTGTCACAGAGCAGTTAGAAAATAGCCTTCCTTGTCACATTTCTGAGAGATGCCGACGAAGAGGCTCGAATGTACTTGACATTAAAGCCCAGGAATAACACATCCAGGTTCCAGGAAGGTGTCCTGGGTTGAGGCACCTAACAGCTTCAAAGGATCTCAAGAGATCGTGAAGATCCTTGTTGTCTGCTGCCTTAGCCCCTATGTCTGAAGACTGTCGACAGCATACTTCTATAGCTCTTAATCGTTGAGACTGCCAGCTTCTTCCTTCTCTCAGAGATGAAGCAGGAAGTCTGCTATCTGCGGCACAGAGGTCGTGGTTGAGGAAATCCCTTTGCTTCTGCACCATTTCCTGAAATAGGTCCACTTAGATTGGTATACCACATTGGAGGAGGGCCTTCTGGTGTTGGCGATAGCCCTTGCCACTGCTCTCGAAAACCCCCTCGCTCTTGCCAACTTTGTGATAGTCTGAATGCAGTTAGACTCAGAGCGGGGAGGTTTTTGTGGTATCTTTCGAAATGGGGCTGCCTGAGCAGATCTACCCTCAGGGGAAGCGTCCTTGGGAAATCCACCAGGAAGGCCATGACCTCTGTGAACCAATCTGCCGCTGGCCAAAAGGGGGCGATCAACGTCATCCTCGTCCCTTCCGACGCTGAGAACTTCCTGATTACCTCCCCTAGAATCTTGAAGGGCGGAAAGGCGTAGAGATCCATTCCCTTCCAGTCCCAGAGGAGGGCATCTACTGCTACTGTTCTGGATTCAGAACGGAAAGAGCAGTAAAGAGGAGCCTTGTCCTGGACGCCGCAAGAGATCCACCAAGGGACGTCCCCATAACCTCCACAGCTCCTGACACACCTCCTCGTGAAGGGTCCACTCGGTCAGCAGAAGTTGACGCTGTCGACTGAGAAGGTCTGCACGGATATTCTCCGCTCCTGCCACAAATCTTGTAAGGATCGTGATCCCGAGCATGGGCCCAAAGCAGGATTTCTCTCACAGGACGCAACAGGGACCGAGCCAGTTCCTCCTGTTTCTGAGGTATGCCAGGCTGTGGTGTTGTCTGAATTTACTGAACCACTGGGCCTGATACTGGCTCAAGAATTGTAGGCCAGCAGGACTTTCCCACTTTTGAGATTGATGTGCCAAAGCACCTGTTCCCCTCTCCAGGTGCCTGACACTTCTCCTCCTAGTGAGCACCCATCCTCCCTGAATGCCTGGAAAACAACACTAGTCGGGCTCTGAAGAGAAATCCTTCTGCCAACCTCGAGGTCGAGCCACCACCTCAGGTGATTCTGGACAACAGGAGAGATCTTCAGGTCTCCTCTAGATCCTCCTTGTCTATCCAGTTTTCTGCCAGAAACTGGAGGTCTGAGCTAGTCTTCCCAGGAAAACAAACTTCTCCAGCGCAGGAAATGGTCCCCAGCAAACTCATCCATTCCTCACCGAAAGCATGTTTCCTTCCCAGGAAGGATGAGACTTTTCCTAAGCATTGCAGCTGACGTTCCTGGATGGAAAAGCTCAGAAAGCTACCGAATCCATCTGAATCCCCAGATACACGATGGACTGCGTCGGGACCAGATGGGACTTTTCTTCGTTCACTAGAAGTCCTAGGGACTTCGTCAACTCTAAAGTCAATTTCAGGTCCTCCAGACACTTTGACTGAGAAGAGGCTCGGATGAGCCAATCGTCCAGGTAAAGCGAGATACAAATACCCGCCAAGTGAAGCCATCTCGCCACATTTCTCATGATAATCGTGAAGATCATGGGAGCTGTGCTTAGCCCGAAGCAAAGAGCTCTGAATTGAAACACTCGTCCCCCTAGAACAAACCTCAGGTACTTCCTCGACTGGGGATGTATGGGGACGAAAAGGCCCCAGAAGTCCAGAGAGACCATCCAATCTCCTGGTCTTAATGTTCCTGAACAGACTGGGACGCCTATCTTGAACTTTTCCTCACCATTTGCCGTCCAGTCTGCTGACATCTAGGACTGTCCCATCCTCCGGATTGCTTCGAACTAGAAGAGTCGGTTGTAGAACCTGGGAGGCTAGGTCCAGACTTGCTCCACAGCTCTTTTTCGAGCATTTGCTCCAAAGCTCCTAACAGGACTTGTTGCTTCTCTTGATGGTGAGGACAGATCCCTGGGCGAAGGCACAGGGGTGGCGAGTCGAGAAAGGGGATCTTGTATCCTCTCTCAAGAACTTCGAGGGACCAGGTGTCCGCCCCTCTTGCTCTCCAGGCTACCGCAAACGAAAGAAGCCTGGCTCCCACCGGTGTCTGGAGGCGCTGTAAATCACTTCTTGCCCCTAGGTTTTGGAGGGGCTGCGCCTCTGGAAAAACCTCTTCCTCGGGGAGACGGTCTCGAGGAAGAAGCTCCTCCACGAAAGGGCTTCTTCTTCTTGGAGGTCGGACCCGACGACGACGTCAAAGGGACTGTTGGACGCCTTGAAGAGTGGGCCAAGAGGTCTTGAGTGGCCTTTCTCTTCGTTGTGAAGCGAGGTCTTGATTAAAGACTGGGAAGAGATGTCGGCAAAGGGGCTTAACAGCAATTCTGGGCTTCTGTGACGGAGAAACTGACTTAGAAGTAAAGCTGGAACAGCACAAGGCCCTCTCTTCTGCGAGGCCCGCATAAAAGTGGGAAGCCAGTTCCTCTGAGCCATCCTGACGGCCTTGTCCATGCAGTTCAACACGCTGACAGCTCCCCCAGGCTGATCAAGTCGTGACTTCAAGCTTGACATCCAAAGCTCCCAAACAATTGTGTCCAAGAAATTGAAGACCTCCATGGTATGGAATAGTCCCTTCAAATGATGTCCGCCTCCTACATAGTCCCGATACCTGGCTGCAGACAGAAGGATAGATCTCAGTGCGCCACGACTGTTGGCGAAATCTCCTGGGACGACATGAGTCCTTGAGCCACGCCTCTCCGGTTCAGATCACATACCTGCCTTGCCGCTAAGCTTGACGGAGGCAGGGCAAAAGTAGTCTTGCCTTTGGGTCTTCCTTTCCTCCATCCAGGTGTTGACCTTCTTAGCTGCCTTCTTCAGAGCAAGAGTTGAAGTCATTTTAACAAACCCCGGGCGCCTCTCGCCTTGGACGGTTAACCGCGAAGGAGGAGAGAGAGGAGTCGTAGGTTTGAACTTGTCACCAAACAAGTCCTTAAGAAGACCGCCAACATCTATAGCGGTAGACAAAGAAGCAGGAGGTTGTTCAAGATCTGCAGGCCCGATCACTCAGAACCTTCTCTCTTCAATGGGAGAAACCAGAGAGTCTTCCAAGACCTTGGAAGAACGATGGCCTTGCGGCCCAACACGCAGGAGGGATCTTCTCTTCCCCGCAGTCTTTGATTGCTCTGGAGCGTCACAGCGAGCAACCAAAGAGGCGTCCTGACGAGCCCTGACGAGTGTCCATCCTAGCTGCCCAGCTGAGTGCCCAGCGAGTGTCCTGCACGGCACCAGAGAGGAGCGCCCTGGACGAGCAGCTACTGAGCGCCCAGAGATAGCTGTTGCGATGCCACGCTGCCGATCTAACGCCACGATGGCGCATGCGAAGCAGCGATGAGAACAACAGGGCGATGAAGCGTGTGACGGAGACGACGCAAAAAGGTGCAGGAGAGGGGAATTTCTGGACCTCTTGGATAGCAGCTCAGTCCCGCGAGATTGACGCGCCGCTTCCTCTGCAAGGAGAGTAATAACTGACGGCATATCCAAAGAGACTTTTCTGGAGGAGAGGTTCTCGGGGAAGAGCTGATCCTGTGAGAAGATCGAGGGGCTTAGGACGCTCTTCCTCCTCACGGAAGCTAAACAGTTTCTCTCCCTGGAGCGACTGGGGCGCTCAAAAACGTCCTCCTCTGAAGACGTCCTGGTCCTCTTCTGTGGCGGAAAGGCCGAAACACCTCATGACAGAAAATAATGTCTGGAGAAAGGAGACGTAGCGCCCCTCTGGCTTCAGCGGCTGAGAGTCCTTCCGAGAGCTCCACCCCTTGCGCGGGGAGGACGCCTCGGAGGACGAGAAGCAGTCCTTAAGGATACGTGCATGCGCACGATCCTTGGCAGCCTGGGAAGAGACAACAGGTCCTGCCAAAGGGACGCCAGATCGGTGGGAAGCCCCCGTAACCCTCTCTTACTTGCCACTCTGCCCTCCCCGAGTCCTGGGAGTCCGGCAGAGGTCCAGGCTCAGGAAGCCGCGAGGTCGCATCTGACACCCCTCCACAACACCAGACTACCACACTCTACCACTAGTTTATCACACTTTGATCTGAGCACGATGGTGTTCATAATCAGGGCCATACCCGCAGACACAACCTCAGGGCCCAAATGCAAAACCAGGATAGGGGTGAAACTATACTCACAATAGCTGTCAGGAGAGGAATTAGTACCTTGACTCTGCATAGTCACTCCTGGAGGAGGACCCTGATCCTGTCACACTCCAACTTGCGAACATAGGAATCACAAAAACCTTCCAGCTTGCATCCGGCTAAAAGTTCCATACTCCTTGCAGCGATCATCAATCAGCAAACAGCCCCATGACTCTCACACAAACAGAGAGGAGGGCTCATCGGCTGCAGCCTCACCCATAACTATCACACAACATAATGCAAAGCTAGCAGAACTAGATCCAGACATTACAAAGAGCAATCAAGAGCAAAATCAAAACAGTCCGCGTGTTGAACCACAGTCCAAAGTCAAAACCAAGTCAAAGAGAATACTGGCGTGGAAACAACGAAGTTAATTTAAATTCAAAGACGGAGGTACTGAAACAGATGTTGACAGTACCGCCATAGAGAAATCTGAAGAGAAATGGGAATGGTTCCCACGCCACTTCCCAGCGCGGGAATGGTACTAACCACCTGGCCACACTGTGTGTGCCGTGAGTTTTTGAAATTCTGTCGGATTCGGAGAATACAGCTATATATATATCTGACAGGTAAGTCTCATGAACAAAATGAAAATTGAATGTTCATTCAGTTATAACGCAAGGGCAAGCATAAAACCAGTTTGCAAACACATTGTATATGAAAAATTATCCTTAGCAAGCGCACTTATCAAACAACAGTGCGCACACAGATAAAAATGAGCATAAAAAATAAGACGGATATTGAAAAAGATGAGATGATTGTGGAAAAAGAAAGAAAATCCTTGGAAAGCACATATGAATTCTTTCACATATTTTATGCATATCTGTGCATTATAAATTTAACTTGAACTTTATGAATGTGGAATAGCTGAGGAATCATGTTTGGGTCCAGACATGTAAAGTAGGGTTTCTCATTCTTGAAAGGTATGACTTGGTGTGACTGGGATTCAATTCAGCATCAGGAGTGAGGCATATATGATTAGTCGGGATGGTAGTATTTTAAATGTACAGATGAACAGAGACTTATGATAAATTAAAATATATTTGAATAAAAATTGTTCTTGTTTTGAATTTTGCTGTTACACAGATATTTGCCAGCCATTACTTGCTCACTATTACCAAACATCTACTCTTTACAATATTTCAGATTCTCTTCCTTTACTTCAGCTACCTAATCACTTGAGCTTACAGCCTTCTGGCCCTGTATTACTTTTTTGCCTTCCTACTATTCTGTTGAAAGTAACTGCAGTTCTGTATTACAAAAAAAGAAAAAGTTCTTCTGGAGCTTCTGTACTGGTTCTGGCCAATTGACACAAATCTGAATAAGATAGTTCCATTTACTTTTATATATCTTATATGATGACAATAAGCCAACGGACACATTTGTAATGAAGATGCCTAAAATTAGATCAATTTCAAGTTTGATCATTTCTGCATATAGTATTAATTCTTTAATATTTAACTTAAAATTTTTATTGTCATATAACTAAACTTTTGTGTATATACAAATATTTGCCAGCTTTGATGAGATTAATATCATAGGGTTTGTAGGAAGCTCGGTATCCAGCTAATCTTTTCTAGTTTTAAGTTATCAGAATCTTTTTTGCAACATATACATTTTGACTCTGCAGACAATGTACTTCTTTAAAAGCCCAAACTGGAAAATCCAGCATAGCACAATCAATTAATAAAAACAAAGATAGTTCTTGGAAAAGCACATATCAGATTTTGCATTACTCTTAAAATGCACCCAACCGTGATTTAGTAACCACAATAAACTCATTAACTTTTGATGTCGAACTACAGCTCACTTTCTGTTCTTTCCAAAGTTCTCCAAAGCAAAAACTTATCTAAGCCACTTTACAAGTATGTGGAATCCAAAGAATTGCTGGTTGATAGTCAATGTGCATATAGTGAAGCAGTTAGGCATCTGCATTTTTCTAGATCTGACACACTATTTGGTAAGAGAGAACCTGATAGGGTTTCAGAGCAGAGTAATTCAAATAGAATTTAGTGCTGCTTTCCATTTAGTAAATCAGGAGTTGGTGGATATGTTTTAGGATTATCAAGATTTCTCACAGGTAAGGTGTAACGAGTTGTCTCTTCTATCTGGAGTTCCAAAAGGTAGTGTTTTCGCTCAGCTGCTATTTTTAATGTAAATAGTGATACACACAAAAACAAGATTATCCAGTATGCCAATGATGCAACACTTGTGTAGTCAAGTCTCCACTTATGTGATGTGAATCTGCCCTAGCCTCAATCATGAAACAGCTAGATTAGTAACAATGTAGCTGTGTGCAGGCTGACTCAAGGAAATGGAAAACTATTGATTAGCAGGTTCCTACTGATTTTTCCACCCCATCCTCCCTTCAGGTGGATGGGACTGGTAAATGAGTTTGAATCTTTAATCATTTGGTGTAACTTTTTGACGCATATCTACTGGAGGGTGCAAATCTAATGAAAGTGTTAGCAAATGCTGCATGGAAGTTAGGTATTGTACATGCTTCATATATTTATAACATGATAAAATCATAAGTATGATTTTTGTCCCTTATCCTGCCTTCACTAGAATCCTGTTCTCTGTGTGGATGTCTGTCTTCTGCCAGAGATTTATCTCTTTTAGACAGTCATTCGTGGTGGTAGGTTTCTGTTTCCTAACATTAGCAGTATTGACTTGGAGCATCCTCGGAGAGTCCCTGTTTGTCAATTTTTCATAAATTGTATTTTAACAGAGACTTTTCACATCACAACTGATCCCTGATCCTCTTTTACTGCTAAAAACAACCAGATTTGCTGAACAGCAGTTCTGCTGCCAGTGTCCAGAAAATGTGCCTTGATGATGAATCTCTCGGTTCCGGAGGTCCTTACTTCCTCACACCGTTGGACTTGTGGGCAGTTTTCCTGATGTTGTGCAATTGGAACCTCAAAAGTTCAAGCAAAGATGAAATGCATTACTACCCTAAAGCAATTCTCCTTGTATTTTATAATTTACTTACATTTTTATCTATTTATTTACTTATTCTTTCTAACAACTGATCTCTTCTTTCTGGATTTCCTATTACCTTCTGTTACTTCTTTCAAATGAACACCACATTCTTCGCAGTATGAATAAGCCAATGGCTCTGCAGGTTTGTTCCAAATGATAGGGTTCATCTTCTGAATAATAATAATAATAATAATAATAATAATAATAATAATAATAATAATAATAATAATAATAATAATATAATTTCTGGCAGCAGACCTCTTTAAACAGGTTCTATTGAATATTATTGCTGCTTCAGGTTACCTGTATGGGAATGTCAAGACATTGCTGCTGGCAATCCTCCGCCCGATCATCAGCCAAACACCTGCCCCGAATTTGCGCCGCCAAACGACTAAATCATATCTTGACCCCCTACGTCCCGGGCAGTTATAGCCTGAAGTCCTCTGTGTGGAATTCCTCAAGTGATCCGAGACCCCGGCGCAGGGACCATCGCCTCTGGACGTAGAGAACTATTCACCAACGCGCCTGTGGATGAACCATCCATGATTCCAACAAAGTCTATAGAGCCATACGATCTCTGAATATCCAGAAGGTTCCCTGAAGGCTCTGCTGGAGATCTGCACGAAGATGGCGCTTCACTACGCATTAGAGGGCACACGTACAGACAGAAGGATGGCGCATGGGGCTCCTCCATAAGGCCCTTTCTTGCAAATTTTACATGGGCACCGAAGAACGTGTTCGACAGAATCCAGCGCCGAAGAAATATGCCCGATATATCACGACGCTCGCTCAAGCAGACAACGAGAGGAGGCTAGCTCTTCTCGCCTGACCTCTCCAATATCGTAGTGTGTGTTGAACTACACTGTCGAAGCTCAGACAGACAACCGCCCCCTCTTCCTCTTTCGACACATTGCGGGTCACAAAGACGAAAGGAACCTGAAGACATCAGTCTACACAAAATCCACCAATTTGGGACTTTGCTTGAATGGGGATAGCGAAAAGCCCTGCTAGGTTTAAGAACACATAGTCAGGACCTCTGCACAGCGCCCTCCCACTGCTCCACCTGGCAGGACACCAATAAGGAATTTGAACGTGCTGGCACAAATGTTGGTGAACAATGGTTTCACCAACAAACTCATCAACAAAGAAATTAACTGGCCTGGAAAATGGTACAACGGTGAGAACACACAACCTGACCCCCAAGATGACATAAAGATCTATTATAAGGTCTGATGCATCCCCAAGACTGCGGAGGGACGAACCGCATGAAGAAAATCGCCATGGAAAAACGCCACCCTAACGAAGACAGTAAGAGAATAAATCTTATAATTTATTATAAGAACCGCTGCACCGTGATCTGGTGATGAAAATAACCCCTTCCGCCAGCAAGAGAACCTCAAGCAGAAGAGCGTGGTCTACCAATTCCATGTCCTGTCCGAGGATGCCCCGGCGCTTAGCTGGGAAATGACCACGATGCGCCTGTCAAAAGGACTGCCACGCCCAGGAGGGTGCCACGCGAACCACGCCCTAATTTCACAATATTTCCATCTCCCCGCGACAGACTATACAAAATATAAGTATAATCGGGAGAGCCGCCGACTGACGCCTGCGCTGCTAGAGGCGCCCTCATTGCCGAGAAAACCAACAATGAATACCGACGCAGGAGCAGTATCGCTCTCCTACCTACCGAATTTAAGAAGAATAATGCAGAACACCCACCAAATCCAACGAATACCTGAAAACGACAACCCTGAGAATGAGATGCCCCTGATGAGCGAGGCGCCTCTTCGGTGACAATCCTCGATCACGACAGAAAGAGTAGATGATGACATCATTCATCCGCAGCCCAATAGCAGCCAAACTAACGATGATGTCAGCCGCATGACATCACGCAACGGCAGGCCATCGAACGCTTGAATGAATGACATTCCCAGGTTGCGAAGATCTGTTGTGATCGAAGCCACGCAGAAATTTGGCTTGAAGTTCGCTGACTGCAACCAATCAGAATTGGCCATCCATGACCCCGCTCATTCGTATAAATTCAGAAGGACCTATGCAATCTGCCAGTCCTCTAATAGCTCTCGCTGAGAATGACAGAAGAGTCTGGTCGAACGCTGCCGCAACAACTGTATAGAACCAACTGTATAGAATATATAAAGAAGCAGAATCAGATTTTGACTTTCCCCATGAAATGACAGATATAGGCGAGCTGTTAGCACGCACCTCCACTGAAGAGAAGTCCGCAATAAGGAAAATAGAAAAAGTCTTCTACAAAATAAATGCAGCTGAAGCAGCAATAATATTCAATAATAATAATAATAATAATAATAATAATAATAATAACAATAACGTCATCACATTTTTTGGATAAGGTTATCACAACAGGTCTTGAATGTCGCGGAATTAGATGAGTGAAGTCTCTACCCCATGGTGAAATTCACACTACAGTAAACGCCGCCGCATTTGGCGCTTCTCAAGATCTCAGACTCAATGCATTCTCCTGTGGAATGACCCACCATTATTCGCAGAAAATTCGCCCCATTCGTGGTATTTTTCACTAAGAAATATTCACTATTTACTGTATTTTCATGACTACATGCACTTTTTGTGATAAAACTATTAAAATACTCAGGTATAAGCATTTTTAGAGGGTTTTTCTGTGTTTAAACCATCAAAATAGGCAGTTCTAAGTGTTTTTAGAGGGGGTTTTGAGTATTCGTGGATTTTAGCTATTCGCAGGGGTTGCGGTACACATCCCCCTTGAATACGGGGGCTTTACTGTATACAGAATGAAGTTTAATATCAACCCCATGGTAGTGTGTTTCACACCCTCACTCTAAAACCGTAGATGTGATGATGCAAATCTATCCAAAAGTGAGTGAGGAACCATAAATTTGGATTATGTTGTGGTTGTTAATGTATGTATATCGTATATTTGATCAAATTAATCAATCATTTCTATATACTGACAAAATATCATACTTTGTACTCTTATTGTAAATGCATTGTTCCAAATTTGTTCTAAGTAAAACATCTATTAGCTAACAACTTGAAAACACCTTATCTCTACTCTCAAGATACAAGTCAACTAGTTGGAAATGCACGAAGAATATCTACTTGGAGAACCTGCCTTACCTTTGTGTTCAATACCTGGAATATTCATCATCCCCGGTTCTATTTTTGGCTTTGCAATTGCCATCTTCTCTCTTCTTGCGGCTGCAGCCTCATCTTGAGCCTTAAAGAATAAAAAAAAAAATCATTCTACTTTCCATCATAGCAGAAAAGGACAATTATAAACTGTGTAACTTTATTCATACACAAATATATATAAATAAATATATATCTCATATATTGAGGATTTTATATATATATATATATATATATATATATATATATATATATATATATATATATATATATATATATATATATATATATACAGGCAGTCCCCGGTTTACGATTTAATTCAAGCATTTAATGCCCGAGGTTACGACGTTTTTCAAATATATTCATCATGAAATTATTTCTGCTTGACGACGCATGTTCCGTGGGTTACGACGCCGCCATACGCCATCCGGACGGAAGAAATATGGCCCAAAATGGCAGAATAATCATAACTTGGAAGGTTTTTTTATGTAAAACTCAATAATAATGCAGTTTACATCGTTTTCAATGCACCCAGCATTGCAAAGTAAGGTTTTCTTATGATTTTTGACGATTGACGCATGTTCCGCCACGACGATTTTCGGGTTACGACGCGCAAGAACGAACCCCGCCGTGAAACCGGGACCATTGTATATATATATATATATATAATATATACATAGTTATAATATATATATATATATATATATATATAATATATACATATATAATATATATATATATATATATATATATATATATATATATATATAAGTATATATATATATATATATATATATATATATATATATATATATATATATATATATATATATATATATATATATATATATAGGTGTTGACTTTCATCACTAATCCGGCATCGTTGGGACCTGGGGGGTGCCAGATTAGCCATTTATTAGGCTAGAATACACGAAACCCAGTAACTAAGCACCTCATCTTAGAATTAAAATATCCCATAAATCAGCACAAGTTGGTTAATAAAGAAAAGACAATTATCAAATACAGGTAGTGCTCGAGTTACGATAATTCGACTTACAATATTTTGAGTTTACGATGGGGTTAGCAATTATCACCGAATACTAAAATATTTAGAAATATTTTTATTTCACGCAGGGCACAGGCAGCTTATATGATCTATTCATGCAGGAGCTGACTTTCCCATCCTGATCTCATCCAGATGTTGTGAGGCTAGTAGGTAATGCATTTTGCCAGAAATGCAGCTAAAAGCATGAACAATGAATAACAAATCGATGAGTGATAACGAGTTTGATAACACCATTTCAGGCGTGATTTCTCTCTCTCTCTCCTTCTTCAACCATCGCAGGTGTTACACAATTACTGTAGTTATGTTACAAATGACGTAAGTACTGTACAATATGATTGATATATTTTTGCACTATTCCCCTTTATTCGCTGGAGAAAAGATCGGCGGGAAATATACTGCTACAGTAGCTTTAAGCTGCAAGTTGTAGCTGAAGCTGAGAAAACAATGTTCAAGCTGCTAATGACTATAAATTATCGTGCATTGGCAACATGGATGAAACTCGACCGTAAATAAAACTGGAGAGAACGTATTTTAATCAGAAACTACTGGGCATGAAAGAATACACTTACTCATTGTTTTCACGCTGATAAAAGATAAATACGAAGCTTGTATTATGATGAAATCAAGAGAAAATAAAGCAACTGGAATCTTGATTTATTTTATTACAAACATGCCCCCAAAACAGCCAGCTGCGATTCCCGCAAACGTCATATAATAATGAAAAAATAGCTAAATTAATTTCACATAGAGACATATTTAAGTTATATTTCGACTTAAAAACACTTCGTATAACGAAAAATATCCTTGTCCCAAATAAATAAAGTATTCATATTCATTTACACTAACTAGAAGCAAGAAAAGCACTTTGAACTTAGTTAAATGCGGCGAAATAAACACCGTGATGTTGATTCCCATAACAAAACATTGATCGCAATTTATAATACAAAAGCAATATGAGAATATACGCAATTGGAAGCAATGTAGTAAAGCATAACTTTTGAAAAGATCCATGAAAAAGATGCACATTCGTTATGTTGATGTTTGTATAATACTGTTAATATGTGAATAGAGTTCAGTATAATGTAGGCTAGGCTACCAGTTTGTTGGATGCAGCACACTGTGCCACCAATCAAAGCGTCAAGAGAAGTTAGAGCAGCTAATTCGGGAAATTTGAAATTAGTGCAGAAACATTAGAAATTACTCTAGCCGAAATTTGTGCCGGATTGATTGTCTCGACTACTGGATTGTCGGATTAGTGATGGTTAACCTGTATATATATATATATATATATATATATATATATATATATATATATATATATATATATATATATATATATATATATATAGCATATATATATATACATATATATACATATATATATATATATATATAGTTATATATATATATATATATATATATATATATATATATATATTATATACACACACACAGTTGGCCCCAGCTATTCGTGGACTCACAATTCATAGACTCACCTATCGCAGATTTTTCTGTAGAGCCTATCTATAAATTATTCACAGGATGGTACTTCAAGTATACATTTGGTTTTTGAACTTTCAAGATAGGCAGTTAGATATAAGTGTTTTTGGAGGGGGTTTTAAGTATTCGTGGGTGGTTGTGGTACGTATCCCCCTCCGATAACCGGGGACTGCCTGTATATATATAATACATATATAATACATATATATATATATATATAAATATATATATATATATATATATATATATATATATATATATATATATATATATGCTATGTTTGTTGAGTGAATTTCATTTTGGGCAGATTGTACTAGGCTACGTTTTCAATTAAGATTAACAAACTTATGGCTTACATAACAATTCACAACCTTCTCTTATAATTAACAACCACTTACTGTTGAATGACCACAACTTACCAAAGAACTGACATAAACAACTGAATCGGGAAACATTAGTTTTGCAATTTTGATGGATTTTAGTTTAACATATAATATAATAGTTTAAATTTGTATACCTGTTTTACATTAATTTTAAGTATGAAAATAAAAACATTAATTTCCAATAACAATCCAATTCTTTTACCAACTAAAAAATTATTCTCCTCATTGTTTTGGTAGTAAGCCTCATTCAGCCTAGCCTACTTAAATGCCTATGGGGATGGTCAGATTTTCTAAATTACTATGATGATACATGATAATAATACAGTCAAAATGCATTCAGTATGCAAAATATCAGTTTATTTACCATTATGGTTATCTTAAATACAGCTGTAATAGCCTATTTGACTTATGCAAATAGACATAGTAACAACCAAGCCAGGCCAATAGTTTGCACACATTTTGTATCTCGTGTACGGTAATACAATATGGTAACAACTGATAAGACAGTTGCTGTATAAAAATACAATAGTGGTGATAAAACCATGGTAGACTGTGGGTAAACACAAGCACACTACCTACCTACCAAACTGTGTCATTTATGAGACACAGAAAAAGAAGGGGTTGCTTTTTCTTTAAAGTGTACTTACACGGTAAAGTTTGTTACATACAAGGGGAAAAGGTAGATAATTGCCTTTTGCATACAGTTATCAATTTAAAGTTTGATGGTTGTTGTATGTATACATACTGAGTATTTATGGTTATGTGGTATTAACATGGTATGGGAGTAAGAGTACGGAGCTGCCATTTTATACCAGTAGAGATTTTTACTTATATTTATCTGGTTTTTCCTTTACCTGTGTGTGGCATATATATATATATATATATATATATATATATATATATATATATATATATATATATATAGTTAAATATATAGCATATATATATATATATATATATATATATATATATATATATATATATATATATATATATATATATATATCTAGTTTTTCCTTTATCTGTGAATATATATATATATATATATATTATATATATATATATAATATATATATATATATATATATATATATATATATATATATATATATATATATATATATATATATATATATATATATATATATTTCATGTGATGTTGTCTTGTAATACGATATCCTCCTATACTTTGACATATTTACTTTTTTTTCATGTTTTTTGTGTAATGATAATGATTGTTGAAGTATCATATTTAGTTTGGCATCAGATCTCAAAAGAACTAATGATTGAATAACTTAATAGCGTAATTTAGAATTGTTATAGTTGAGCCAAACAAAAGGGCGCTATGAGAGACTGGAATGTATCGGTGAAATCTAAAGAGTCTGAGCCCATTTTACCTGGAGAGCGCAAGGTTTAGAGAAGTCCTTGAAACTGAAGATGCATTATGATCTGGGGCGTGGGAGGGTTCCACTGGGTCATAACCCGGATATTTTCCGTTCTTTTTCCAGGTGGTATCAGAAAAAAATAGGAACCTTGGAAGAATTATGATCCCAGGTCAATCAGAGCCACACAGGGAATGCTTTAATAGATTATGAGTGTTTTCTTCCTTCAAAAATACATTTACCCTTAAGACCCACATGTCTTCTATAGGATTGTTTCTCCCTCTTCATAAAAGATAGAAAGAGCATATATATATATATATATATATATATATATATATATATATATATATATATATATATATATATATATATATATATATATATATATATATATATATATATATATATATATATATATATATATAAACTGCCCATTGACTCTCGGTATTGGAATACCTTAAAGATGAATTGCATAAACTTTATTTTCAATGAGGAATATTTTTAAACAAACGTTGATATAGCAATGGAAACCCACTTTCGCTGTTCTTTCCAAATTTATATATGGAATTTTCAAAATCTCTGTACATCTCCAAGATTTTCCATTTTCCTGTAACATGGTACTGTTATATTAATATTTCAGCCATCATACCAAAGATTTGATCTAAATAACATATTGGCTCCAATCCTCGAGGGAACCTTAATTGTCAATGTAGTTTATTTATATGAAAAGACAACATTGTAACTTGACATGTGGTTACAGATTTATCAAACCCTCTCAGACAAGAACAAGATTAATTTTTTTTTTGCCTGACGCCGCTAAATCAGTTAATCCGCAGGTAATAAGCCGGTCAGATTGCTCGCTCGTATCCTCACTGAGCAGTCTTTAAGGTCTGATGTCCGAAATTTTTAATGTTGATACGATGCATTGGATGGAAACCTCTCACGCGCCACTTTCGTTTGGCTCGACTATAATACAATTTTAATAGTAACGTAGTTTAGAATGAATAATATCTTTCTTGGTAAAAGCGTAGTATATGAACACGTGTTTGTCCAGCAAAGACTTGTTTTGGGTCGTGACGACAGGTTTGACAACAAATGCCGCCGATTTGTCTCATACTGCTCAAACGCAGTGATTTCATGTTACATGCATTGTTCGAGTCACGCACGCCACTTTTCAAACATTTTGCTGATGACGAACTTTCTAGAAGCTCCATTGTATCTCACACCCAAAATGCTTTCAATGACGCCACCTCCTGCTTCTAGAACTTTTGTATCTCACACCAAAATGCTTAATGACATCATGTAATTGTTTCAATGTTACTGGAATTCTAAATTCTGTTTCATTCTGATTTCTGAGACCAGTTCATTTGGTTCCCTCTCTCTCTCTCGTTCTTAGAAAGAGATTACTTTTAACGTAGTGTTTTGTGGTCTCGTATTAGCTGAATTTAGTAGTGTTATTTAGTTTGTAACGGCGCCTGGTAGAAAAGTGTGTATTGTGGTAACGCAGCTGCAGCAAGTGATTTACAGAGATTTTCACAAGTTTGTGCAAGGTAACGTGAATTTTACTTATTAATACCATGGTATGATGTTAGGAAATTTTGACCGAGTGAAATCAGTATTGATAAATCTTATGTGTATTGTGTTTTTCTATTTACAATCTTTTTTATATTTTCACATTTTTATGTTTGTGATGTAACATTTATTTGATTTAGCATTTTAAATATTTCTTGGTAATTTAACATTGCATACTTAATTTAATATTTCATTTTCTAAGATTTTCTTTATAAATCTTGAGTAATTCTTGATAGTGTAAATTTTGCTTGATTAATTTAAATTCCTGATAAAGTTTTTGTGAATTTGTTTTGTTTCATAATTTAATTTAAGAATTAATTAAGTGTTGTGTTATTTTCAAGTAAAAAATAATTTTTCAGATTGTGAATTCTAATTAATTGTGAATTCTAATTATAAACTTTGAATTTAAAAATATATTTTTGTATTTAACATTTTTAGAAAAACAGTCTTTCATTTATTGATCACCAGTGAATAGGATTGATTGTGTGCGCATAAGCAAAGTGATAAGCATGTTGTTCTTTTTAGTTTTGCTTTTTAAGTGAATGTAAAGACCAGGAACAGTTAAGAGTTTTTTTTTTGATGGAGTGATGCCCTTCTACTCTTGAATATTTCTAGTTTAATTTTTGATACCTCACACATATTCTGATTGACTTAGTTTGATTTTTCAAGTAATAAATAAGTTTTTTCTTAAGGGATCACTGTTACCTTTAGAGTACTCAGTCGTAATAATTAATGTTATGAGAGTTCAGGTATCTGACTGAAGTGAGGTATATTTTTGAATTTTGAGATTAGTTGTGTAATAACCAGGTACTTGATACGCATTGTGACAATATATATATGATATATATAATAAAGGCAGTCCCCGGTTATCAGTGGCCTCGGTTATCGGCGATCCAGTTTTACGGTGCTTGTTTAGCGACGATGATAACCCGATTTTCGACACCGATTCCCGGTCATTGGCGCTGATGACCGAGGATCAGCGCTATCAACGCTGATTTTCGGTTGTCGGCGATTTTTGGTTATCGTCACGCTGTATGGAACGGAACCCCTCCAATAACTGGGGACTGCCTGTATATACATATACATATATATATAATAATCTTGATTGTTTGGATTAATAGTGCCATAGCTGTGCCAGATAAGGGCAAAATCCAGATAAATATACGTGCAAAAATCTCTACTGGTATACAATGGCAACTCCTACTCTTACTCCCTACCAGGTTAATACTATAACCATAAATATTAATATATATATATATATATATATATATATATATATATATATATGACTATTTATCACATCACCGTGATTCATATACAATCAGAAAGCTACAAACGTCCTTTAATATCCAATTCACTCTACCTCGGAAATAATATATTTTCATATATGTTACCGAAGGGGAATTTTTTTAAGTTGATAATAAGTCCACCGCCCCGTGGATCTAACCAGCGCACGGACGCAGGAATCAGGACTACAGTGACGCACTAGCTAAATCAAGCCACATATAGAATATAGCATAGAGATATATATATATATATATATATATATATATATATATATATATATATATATATATATATATATATATATATATATACATCATCCTAAGCTCTCTTCATTGGGTGAGTTATAGAGCTGTGACTGAATCATTATGGCTGGAGTTCGATTCCTCGGGCTGGCTGATGAAGAGTTAGAGGAATCTATTTCTGGTGATAGAAATTCATTTCTCGCTATAATGTGGTTCGGATTCCACAATAAGCTGTAGAAGACATGAAAATATCAGGAGAATCATGGAAAGGGTTAAAGAAGCAGGTTCTTCTTCCTCATGTTCTTCTGTTATTTGCAAAAATTTTTACTAGCAGAATAGGCAACTGAAGCAAAATTTGAACTCACAGGTGCCAAAGGGGAGCATTCTGAACACAATTTTAACTTGTAACCCAGTTTGTTCGTATTCTGAAAAGTAAATTGTAGTGTCTATCTATATATATATATATATACTGTATATATATATATATATATATATATAGGTATAGTATATATATATATATATATATATATATATATATATATATATATATATATATATATATATATATATATAATTATATTTTTACGTTTTTCCTATGCATTTAGTTTGAAATATTCCTCTGTGAGACAGGTAGCAACAATTTAAGGTAATTTAGCCTTGTGATTCTGACTTCGGGGGTCCAGGAAAACAAAAAAGTGGAAAATAAAGGGGGAATTTCACATGAGCATAAGGCTCTTCCACTAAAGGGAGATATTACGTAAACACGTGGGCAAACTTGAAGGAGTGTATTTACATAAATGACATTAGTACGGGAAAGAGGAATGCAAGTAGATTATTGATCCTGGAGGGGATGCCTACAGGATGAATGAAACTGGGGGATTCCCGACACAGTCCAAGAAGCTTCCACGGTATAGGGTCCCTCTGAAATGAGAGATATGCACATTATACGCCAGTAATGAAAATAGACAAAAGAATAATGAATTCGAAGCTGCACTGAGGGTGCCAAGGGGCTTCGATGAATTAATGATAGCTTAGCACTGCCAACACTCGAGGAGCACGGACATTTGACAAGAGATTCGGTGATTACTGGCATCTCAAATTAAGTAAATGTTACGAGACAAAAGCGTGACTGAATGGAGGTCTTCCAGAGCACTTTACCTTAAGGCAGATTTGGTTCCAGCGCAGAAAGCGGTCCGTGGATGACTTGTGATTTCCGAGGGCGAGTTCTTCCACGTGTTAGGGTACGGGGGCTTCACGTAAAAGGGCAATGCGTGGGAATTTCACGAAGGGCCAGGCAATGGCATGTGGGCATCAGGCAGGTCAACGGTGGAGCGAACACGTGGCTCGCGGTCGAAGGGCACGAGGAGAAAGTACTTTGAAAAGGGCCACGTGTTAGCTAAGGGCACTGCCAGGGGCATGGCTTGGTCTCACTCATCCAATCCAGCGCATTACGGGGAGAGCGAACCTCGGTTTGGTTTCTGCTTTTATCTCCTTCCTATGGGGCAGGGGGCACGCTCCAATAACATAGGAGTTAAGTCATGTTCAGCTGATGCCCGCAGGGGTTTTGCCTGTAAGAAGACGCACCAGACAGATTTACTTCTTGCCTCGAAGGAATTACCTACTTGAAGGAGGCCTTCAACTGCTTTAATCTTCTTGTAATTCTGACCGCAAGTAAAATATTTGAAACATCGATCACACAGTAAAAATGAAAACAACAAAAAAGGAAAAAGGGGAAGCACTTGCTACTTAGTTCTTGCTAATTATGATACCTCCCATACAAGATGATGTACACACCTTTCTTCGTGTTTACATCAAGACACAAGAATGAGCTGCAAATGCTTTACTGCTACTCTACACCCTGCTTTGCAATGAACTTTACTACTAAGGATTTATGAAAACTGTGACATTACTTTAATACAACACACTGGGACAAATTTCTTTAACAGGACACAAGGTAATGTAATACTTCAGCAAACGAGTAATACTGATTTGCTACACATTGATAACTTTATAAAGTGACTCGAACAATGTGAATTAATTAGGATTATAAGACCAAGTATACGAGGCTATAGCAAACGAATGAAGAGAAAGGTTATTGTTCAAGAATTAAAACACATGGTTACTTAATTTTAGATTAAATGCATGCAGTTAGTACAGTCTGCCTTGAAGAGGCTGTGTAAATGAAAAAACAGCGTTTATTTTTTGTAAATGACTATACATATTCGCATTGGTAATTGCTTAGCTAATAAAGTTCAACGCAGTTACGGTCGCTCACACAGGATTTTGACAGTTGTATGCGAGAGATTCATGTAGTTTTAATTCGCTAACCTTAAACTGCGCAATGAGGCGCCCACTGCCCACACCGAGCACTAATGTTGTGACTGGGTGAGCAGACAAAAGACGTGGGGTCTAGGACAAACAGAGTTCTTAGAAGGAAGGGAGGGGGAAAGGAATAATAATAACAAAAGGAAATTAATAAGATAGCGAGCGTGATGAAAACGTGGTCGCATATGGAAGGCGGAACATCGCTCTCTTGGAGCTACTAAAGGGGCATTTAAACTGGCTGGCATGAGTCTATGACTCACGATTCATTAAAAGGAAAGATAAATAAATAACTAAAAGGGAGTAAATGATGTTGGCAGTAGAGCTAAGGGAAAAAGAGTGAGGGTTTTATTGTGTTAGGCGGGAATTTATCCTCCTTCGCCTATAAATTACTCCCCGGACTATCACTTCAGTCCCAGGGCGAAAGTGCACCTGGCATGGGATCTTCCAGGAAGATGACACGCACTCCGTGCCAAGGTATGGGCGCATGGGCGCAAGTACTTCTCACTTGTTATTCTCAATGATTTATACATTGTGTGGGGAATGGTATCCCGTGACAATTGCCTCCTTGTGGTGATAATTTAAGGAAAGATTAATAGAGGGTGATAAGAGATAGAAGTTCCTGAGGAACGGAAGAAGATAACGGAGGACCTGACATCCCCTTCTGGATTAGAGGTGCCAAGACCTTCGAAAAATGAAATGGTGGCACGGGGTGCCAGGGGAGCCTGGAGCTCTTTAGAACTACCTGAAATTCTCACGCCCGTGGGTAATTTACCGAACCTTTCTTATGGGACAGTCGCCCCCGGCCGGGGAAGCAGAGGCCCGAGACCGGAGGGAGGTAACGGAGTGCCACTGGCCTGTTGCTGCGACAGCTGACGCAGGAGGTTTCCGTGTTGGTTCACCATGATCCGCTGCAGCTCTTGCAGTTCATCGCCAAGTGAGATGCGCGTAATCCTGACTTGCAATTGGCGGGCCGCGACGGACTGAGGCAGAGAGGAGGCATCAGGGCGGTGGGGTGAGTGGCTCGGCAGGCAACGCATGACCAGCTCAGGCACGGGTTACGCAGGTCGCACCTGCAGGTGAGCTCGCTGTGGTCGAGAGGAATCACTCTTAATGACGCTGGTAGCGTGCCAGTCGGGAAGAGAGGGGTCCTGAGTTGGATCCCGTGAATGGAGATCGGAGTAGTGCTCTGGCTCTGGCACTAGGGCACAGTCAGGCACTATCAGAGGTTTCTTGGGCTTGTCGGTCAGGACGGCGAAGCTTGGCACTGCTCGGGGCATGCAAGTGGCACCAGCAGGAATTTGGCATCTCCGGAAGGGAGATCTTATTGGGGCCCTGGCACTGGCACCGAGGCAGGCCGGCACTGGAATTGGATTGGGAACTCATCGAGGGGCCACTGCACTGCACCAGGTGGCACTGGTGGGACTGCACGCCCTCCTGGGTGCCCAGGGGGCGCCAGTCTTGACTGAGGGAGAAGTGGGAGAGATTACTCACGCCAAGGAATGATTCGGGAATGTGGACCCCCAGATTGTCGTGGATTTCTGTGGGGACTGGAAAGTCCTGTCCCAGGATGACGCCATAGCTTCCAGGGAGATGGCTTAATACTGCAAGATTGCAAATTTTTGATTGGTGAGGTCTTGTACCTCAATTGGACCGTGAGTATCATTTTAAATTGATTTATTCCCTCGATCGTGATTTGAAGCCGCTGCCCATTGATCGAGGCCCATAGGGAACTCTGTCCCTTCGGATGAGGGAGATTTGCGCGCCCGAGTCCTCGAATGCAGTGACTCGGCGCGCGGGGTGGCTACTTCGTGGAGGGGTCACGTATATGGGCCCTTCGGCGGGAGGGCCTAATGACTTGGGATCTGTGACGGCCAAGGCATTTGTGGGAGTATTTGATTTATTATTGCTCGGGCATTTACCATGTGGGAGAATGGCCATAAACCTCGCACGCTGCAAAAAGTCTGGCTGAAGTTCAAGACTGCCCTGTGGAGGGCAGGCTGAGTTATTGGGCGTGTTTTCCTGGAGAGAGAGGCGCCGGTTCTTGTTCGCACTGTTCGAGGAATGCTCCGCTTTCAATAATGGCAAGTTAGGGGCTTGCCTGAGTTCCCATTCTGTGGGAATTTGATCCTGAGGAGGGATCGGGGGATTTATCTTCCGCCCCATGAATCCTTCTTGAGGGTGGTGGGTTTCCCACGTCTGCTATTCGGCAACACTCGGCGAGTGTTGCTGGGGCTTTTTCCACTATATGAGTGGTGAGGGCAGGAGGGGCGTAGCGCAGGAAATGCTTGAATTTAAACCGCCGAAAGTACCTCAGCGCGCTTATGGCTCCCTTCGGCATCGCCGCCATTTTCTTAATGCTCGTCTGAATGGTACGCCTAATCGACCAAGTCTGGCCTGCTTCTGGGCTTCTCTTCCAACGCCTCCACCGCCGGGGTAATCTCGTGACGCCAGAACTGCTTGGTGTACGGCTTCCCAGTTTCCCCTATCTTCTGCTGAAAGGGCATGATAGGCAACGAGGGCCTTTCCGCCCAGGAATTTAGTGAGAACTAGGGAGAGTTCCGCGGGGGAGAGGTCGCAGCACTCCAGGACTCGTTCGGCCCTTTCAAGCCATACTTCGGGTTCGGACTCTGTATATTTTGGCATGAACGAGTGAGCTTGCTGAGGCACTCATTCCCGCCCCGCAGGAGGGGGTGGCGGCTGTCGCTCTAACGCCTGGAGCTCATGGGCGGGCCCTCTCTCTCCTGCCATTCTCTCTCCTCTTCACGCTCCTTCTCTTTCTCCGCCTGTTCTTTCTCCCCTTCAAGCTCTTGGGCAATTTCTTTCTCTCTCCCTAATGCCTCTTCTCTCTCCGCCTTGGCATCGCCCACTGCCTGAACCATTCTTCAGATCTTGCCCCGTTAGTCCCATGTCCTTTCCATGCAGCGACATGTAAATTTGGAAGTCCTTGTTTTGTTGGGCTCTGGGTATAGCCATCTTGAAATAATGGTTATATGGGTATGTCTGAAAAGACCTAGGTTGGTCTGGAAAAGACTCAATTGCGGAATCTGAAACACTCCAATCGCTCAGACCGCAGAGAATGGATCATCTGAATAAGACAGTGGATCAATAAGTCTGAGGAGACTTTGTTAAAATTAATAGGTCTCGAAAGACGTGGTTGTTCTTGGCTAACAAATGCACAAGTGTCTCGAAGACGCATTTTCGATTTTGGCTATGCTTTTGGACTTGGCCGGTTGTGAAGGGTGAAATTAAGGAGTTGCTCTAACTTAACTAGAGGATCAGTCCCGTGAAGGGCTTAGATGTGTGTGAAATACACTAATATAATGTCTCAAAAGGACTTGATTTTGCTTCAAGAAGAATTAGGAATTCTCACTTCTAACGTAGAATTTTTTGGGAGTCTCTTAGGACTTGGAAATGGTTGAGAATTCTACACGCATGACTTAGAATTTTAGTTGGAGTCTCTTAGGACTTAGAATGCATCCAATCCCATTGACTTAGAAATTACTAACAGGAAAAACCCAAAGAAAAAAATGTTTGCTGGGAAATGAATGGGGAAAGAAAAAAATTGGCACACGGGCATGGGCGGGGTCAGTGCAGGATGTCTGACCATCACTGGAGTTATTTTCAAATTTGTGTGAAATGAACCTCGCCTATTTATAGATTGTCTGGGACTGGGAATTTCCCCGGGATGAGAAGATAACAGCATAAACGACTTAGTAATTTTCCCTATAGGCGGAGTTTAAATTTCGCTTCCTAACACCTAACTCGGAATTTAACTACACTGAGAGAATTTCAGCACGCAAGCTGACTTCTGCCTTGTCCCACGGGAATTTATTCACGCTAAATAACACCCGCTAATCCGGAATGAAGTAAATTTATCACAGATCGCACTCTTTCGCGACTATTCTACAAAGAATATGGCAAGGATTTTAACACAGGAATTTCTCGTGACTATTCCTCAAGCAAAAGATATGGCAAAGATTTTAACATTGCGAATTTCGTGACTATTCCTACAAAGGATGGTTAGACTGGTTATTTTCCCAACTACCTATCCTGGAAAGGCATGCACCAATGAACCTAATACGGCAGTTCTTTCTCTCAGTGAATACATGTCCCTTTTCTAATTCCTAGAACAGTCACGACAAAAAGGTTTTGCTAAGATAAACACACCACTTACGTGGAATTTCCGGATCTGTGTGCTGGTTTTACAATAAAGGTTCAGACTGTTCGCACTCCAGCTTAGCTTTGCTAATAGCTGATCTGGCAAGTTGCAAATGCAATAAAGCAACACAAGGGAACTGCAACTGCAAAACGAGATATATGGCCAGGTCGCCATTTTTTACGTTTTTCCTGGTGATTTAGTTTGAAATATTCTCTGTGAGACAGGTAGCAACAATTTAAGGTAATTTAGCCTTGTGATTCTGACTTCGGGGGTCCAGGAAAACATAAAAAAGTGGAAAACAAAGGGGGAATTTCATATGAGCATAAGGCTTTTCCACTAAAGGGAGATATTATGTAAAGACGTGGGCAAACTTGAAGGAGTGTATTTACATAAATGACATTAGTACGGGAAAGAGGAATGCAAGTAGATTACTGATCCTGGAGGGATGCCTGGCTGATGAATGAAACTGGGGGATTCCCGACACAGTCCAAGAAGCTCATGATATAGGGTCCCTCTGAAATGAGAGATATGCACATTATACAGCAATGAAAATACGAATAATGAATTGCCACCGAGGGTGCCAAGGGGCTGGCGAATTAATGATAGCTAGCACCGCCAACACTGAGAAGCACGGACATTTGACAAGAGATTCGGTGATTACTGGCTCTCAAATTAAGTAAATGTTACGACAAAAGCGTGACTGAATGGAGGTGTTCCAGAGCACTTCACCGCAAGGCAGATTTGGTTCCAGCGCAGAAAGCGTCCGCGGATGACTCCATGATTTCCGGAGGGCCAGTTCTTCACGGTTAGGTGCAGGGGCTTCACGTAGTGCGCAATGCGGAATTTCACGGCGCTGCGCGTGGCATGTGGGCATCAGGCAGGTCAACGGGGAGCGTAACACGACTGCGGGTCGAAGGGCACGAGGAGAGCATACTTGAAAAGGGCCACGTATTAGCTAAGGGCACTGCCAGGGCATGTGGCTGGTCCTTACTCCATCCAATCCAGCGCATGTGAGAGTTTAACCGGTTTGGTTTCTGCTTATCTCTCCTTATGTGCAGGGGGCACGCTCCACACAGGGGAGTTGAGTCATGTTCAGCTGGATGCCCACAGGGGGTTTTTTGCCTGTAAGAAGACGCACTCAGACAGATTTACTTTACCTCGAAAGGAATTACCTACTTAAAGGGAGTATTTCTAACTGCTTTAATTTCTGTATTCTGACCGTAAGGAATATTTAAATATCGATCGTCGGTTGCAAATGAAAACAACAAAAAAGGAAAAGGGGGGAAGCAATTTGCTAGTGAGTTCTTGCTAAATTATAATATATATTATATATATATACACATATAATGCAGAAAACCAAAAATGACTAGAGGGAAAGAATCCACTGCTCTATTCCCAGCATTTATAATGAAAAAAACTATAAATAAACTGAAAGCTATGTTATGGGATTTTCAGTGCTTGTAAATGTGGTGCAGGAGAAGACATGTATGACAGCTGATTTTTCCCTGGAGACAAAGATGGATGTTCTGGCACAGCCATGGAGGTAGATGAAGTATGTGTTGTAAAACTCCATGACTGGGCCATATGGAAAGCAGTAACTTCTTGAGGTATACAGGAAGGAAGAGAAATGAGATGAGTAGATAAGGAGAAAGCTGGAAAAAATAGTAAAGAAGAAAGTGATATACAGTACAAAGATGTCAAGTAGTAAAAATGAACAAAAGTTCAATACAGTAAAACCTTAAAAGAATGGAGAGATACCAAGAGTTGATGAGGAAAACAATTATATTTACTGTAAGCTGAACAACACAGGCATCGCCTTCTTAAAAATGGGTTTTTGGTAATTCTTAGAGTTTACACGATTTATAAAAAAGTTCTTACCGTCACTTACCAGAAAATTTAAAGGCAATGGCTTTATGACTATTTACCATGTACAGTACAAAACAAATGACTGACAATTACAGAAATCCCACAACCATGATTTTTGTTGAAAAGAAAAATTTGGCACTAATGCATGCATTCAAACAGCAACCTAAAACAGGTATTCAATTTACCAATGCAAGCGTAACATATACTTTATGCACAGTCACAGCTACTTCCAAGGTACAGCCCAGTAAAAATCCCAGCTTCCAGAATAACATTAAATTCACACAAATACAAAAACAAAACAAAACAAGAATGAACCCAAAGTAAAGTGTACCTTTTCCAGTTCAGCTGCATTTTCTAAAGCTGAGGTCTTCAGACTCTCTTGGCATTTAGTCAATTCTGTATTTGCTTCTGACAATTTCAAGGTCAAATCTTTTACACTAATATCTAGTGTGTCACTTCTTGCCTTTTCCTGTAATATGTACCATACATTCCATATGAACGTTTCATCCCATCAATAAATACCAAATGGTAACACACTTTCATTTTATAGTGGGTGTTGCAACTGATGTATGATTCTGTACTTAAAAATGTGTATTAAATTTAGATGGAACAAAATTGAAAGAAAAATCAAGTACAATAATTAAAAACATGTAGTGTTAAGTAAATATTCATTTTCCAATATTATATGGATGCAATGTAAATATATTTAGGTACAGAACAATACAAATGATACAAATATTTTCTTGATAAAAAATTATTTTTCAAAAATATCAATACAAATCAAATACATGTAATTTATTCATTAAAATTTACTGAATATCTGAATTTTAATCAATCAAACAATCAAATCAAAAGGAAAAATGTAATGGTTTAAACAAACTGAAATACTTAAGAGTATTTATACCTAAGAAGTGCAGCATCTTTGACACATTTTAAAATGCTACTTCAAGAAACACACTTTATTGCTATAGTATAAGAAAGAAGGCAAACTATCTCACACCTGACAATCTGAAGCCATTCAAGGTCATTCTTGTTCTAGACAAGTCAGTGAAATAATGGGTGTTTAGAATGCCTTTAAGGATTATGGAGAATGTTCATTTTATCAAAGCAAACAGGGTTACACACTGCGCAATACCCATGGGGACTCCTTCTTGAGACTTTATTCCACATACAACTTTACTAATTCTCACCTAATGAAACTGTGACAAATAAATACAGTTTTCCCTTTAGTCTCAAATCTGCTGCAATTTTAAGGATTGTCTGCCAAGGTAAAAAAAAACAAAAATATGGATCAAGGATGCAGTTTGGATGTGAAGCTTCATAAACAAGAACTATAGGCAAACTACAAAATGACAAGACACCTTCTTTTTCTATGACAAAACCATATAACCTCACAATCAGAATCTTTTTCAACTTGCATAGATATGATGCTAGAAATCCTGGACAGTAACATGCTACTAACAGTTTGTCTTCTCATAGCTTTATCATACTAAAATGATTGCAAGGTTCCAAACCATGGCAAACTACAATCACATTACAGTATTTTTGACTGATAATGCTTTTACAGTAATGAAATTCTTTGCATTTACGGAAATATGTTTTACCATTACAAGAAAATTCGTCAGGGGCTGGGGATGTATTCTGTTAAATGAAAAATCAAGAGGCTCATGTTGTTCCCTGAAGTGATAATGGTACTATGGAAAAGTATCTGGTTTATGTAAAATGTTCAGCTAATGCATTACTGGCCTCTACACTGTACTGAAAGCATTAATTGCTTACCCCATTGCAAAATCGAATTATCATAAGGTGAACTATCATAACTTGAGCACTACCTGAGTATTTTAATAGTTTTATCACAAAAAGTTCATTTAGTCATGAAAATGAGATGAAAATACAGTAATTAGTGAATATTTCTCAGTGACAAATACCACGAATGGGTGGATTTTCAGCTAATATTGCATATGTGTTCCATAGAGAAATCCACGTATAGGTGAGTCCATGAATGTGAGACCCATTTGAATACGGGGGTTTACTGTGTGTGTGTGTACATATATATATATATATATATATATATATATATATATATATATATATATATATATATAATATATATATTTTATATATATATAATCTATATATATCTATATCTATATATATATATATGTATACATATATAATGTATATATATTATAGAGTAAACCCCGTATTCGTGGACTCATGTACTCACAGATTTCTCTTGGAACGTATCTAAGATTGTTCACTGAAAATACGCCCATTTGCGGTATTTTTCACTGAGAAATATTCCCTAAATACTGTACTTTCATCTCATTTTCATGACTAAATGCACTTTTTGTGATAAAAGTCTTAAAATACTCAGGTCATGCTCGAGTTACGATAATTCGATTTTGCAATGGGGTAAGCAATTAATACCGATATGAAATATTATTTATAAAATATTTGTAAATTTCGTGTGGGCGCAGGCAGCAGTGTAATCAGGCAGTGAGAGAGAATAAATTACAATGGACAACTTTTCCTTCATCTCTTTATCCATCTTCTAGTTAAGTAAAAGAGAATGATAAAGTATTGTTAGTAATGTTATACTCTTGCGTAAATCTTACAGCCATAGACAACCACGACAAGATACTGCTGTTTTCCTTATAACCGAATCGGATAACAGCAATACATTTTACCTGGTATTTCAACCATCCCGTACAGTAACAAACAATTACCGTAAAAGATCGTTATGGCACAAATGACGTTAAGTAGAACTGTAAATTATTACTGATATATATATATATATATATATATATATATATATATATATATATATATATATATATATATATCTTCTTCTTTGTTTAACGTGTTTAGTCTTTTTTCCCATTTTCATGTGGGGTAAGCCACGATGCCTTCTTTGAGACTTTGATTTAGCGTTAGAGGGTAGGCCATAGCCTCGATCGCTGCCCTGCCTGACATTGCTTAGACCCCAGTAGCACATGTGTATATGTATCTTGACAAATCCCCAGCTCCCTTTCTTCCAGCAGGGATGAGACATGAGCGGTTTAGGCCGACAGTTCGAGACGTGTAAGGCGTCTGTTATGTTTTTAAAGGTGTTGGGTGGCTTTGTTTGTGTGTGTATTAGTCTGTAACACCCATTTGCTTTCAGCAAACCCATCCGTTGATTACATACATAATCCCGGGTGTCTACGGATAGCAAAGTGTCCACCCTGGCTGACGGCTTCTTGTTTAAACCATGACACAGACTTCTTATGAAGTCGGCTCTACCAACCAGAAAAAACATCGAGGTTCCCCATATATATATATATATATATATATATATATATATATATATATATATATATATATATATATATATATAGGCAGGAGAAGGCGTAGCAGGAACACATACAGAACCAGTACATACATTTATTAACTCCAGTTTCTTGACCAGTGGTCACATCATCAGGACATCATCTACAGTTATAAATTAAAAAGGGACATTCAGCATAAATAGTTAAAAGTAAATATACACAAAACATAAAAAAACTTAAAATAGAAAATCAGTTGAACTTAAACAATCGCACTTAAATACATTTACACATTAAAGAACCAGTAAAAGAAAACTTAAAATGTAAACTTAAAATGAACTTAATAAAACTGAGCTTAATAAAAAGGAACTTAAAATAAACTTAAAAGGTAGAGCAGAAGGCGCACCTCTCAGGATGAAAGAGGAAAACACTCTAAAGAAAACAGCATAAAAACAGGAGGAGGAGCGGACAAATGTAAACAAACAATCGCATCATGCTATGGATAGAGGAACAACCGATGATTGGCAATTTAGCGCCCGGTACAATTCTTTTGATGTTGAGACTCTCCAACAAAGCAGTTCTCCAGGTTCCTTAGCTTGGCCAATTATTCTAAAGTTATTTGTATTTTATTGGCGTCTTGCAACCTCTAGCGTGGGATCTTATATTCGAAAGTTCGGGATTAGACAATCTGCAACCATTGATGATAACTCACGCCCCATGTGAGAATCGGCCCTGACCTTGAGGAGCGCCGAGTCGGAACCAACGTAATTCGGAACTACATCCGGGCACTTATGCTCATATCGGCGCCCGGCGTCATCAAGGGACAGAGCCGATCCTTGAAGGCTGGAAACAAAAAACGATTCTCACATGGGCGTGAGTTATCATACGGTTGCAGATTGTCTAATCCCGAACTTTGAATATAGATCACGCTAGAGGTTGCAAGACGCCAATAAAATACAAACAACTTTAGAATAATTGGCCAAGCTAAGGAACCTGGAGAACTGCTTCTCTTGGAGAGTCTCAACATCAAAAGAATTGTACCGGCGCTAAAATTGCCAAATCATCGGCTGTTCCCTATTCACAGCATGATGCGATTGTTTGTTTACATTTGTCCGCCTCCTCCTCCTGTTTTTATGCTGTTTTCTTTTTAGTGTGTTTCCTTTTCAGCCTGAGAGGTGCACCTTCTGCTCTACCTTTTTAAGTTTATTTTTAAGTTCCTTTTTATTAAGCTCAGTTTTTATTAAGTTCATTTTAAGTTTACATTTTAAGTTTTCTTTACTGTTTTAATGTAAATGTATTTAAGTGCGTTGTTTAAGTTCAACTGATTTTTCTATTTTAAGTTTTTTATGTTTTGTGTATATTTACTTTTAACTATTTATGCTGAATAACCCTTTAATTTATAACTGTAGATGATGTCCTGATGATGTGACCACGGGTCAAGAAACGCCGTGAATAAATAAATGTATTCTGTTCTGTATGTGTTCCTAGCCCCTTCTCCTGCCTACTATAGTGTCCTCCATGTGTGGGATTATATATATATATATATATATATATATATATATATATATATATATATATATATATATATATATATATATATATATATATATATATATATATATATATTTATATATACATATATATATATATATATATTATATATATATATATATATATATAATATATATATAATATATATATATATATATATATATATATATATATATATATATATATATATATATATATATATATATATACAAATCATGACTATTAAAAACAGACCCTGACACGGAGCTATTCTGGCGACTCCAGTGGGCGTTACCTCGAGTAGTAATGCGTCCACTGGAGCCGCGAACAAACGTTCAAATTCTCGTGTCCCAATAGTACCAATTCATTTATCATATATAAATTCCCCCTTGGTGATAATTCTCCTTGGAATATTCCGGTAGCGTGAATTTGATATTAAGCGACATTTGTAGCTTCATGATTGTATATAAATCACGGTGTGATAAAAATTTCATATATATATACATACATACATACATACATACATATATATATATATATATATATATATATATATATATATATATATATATATATATATATATATATATATATATATATATATATATATATATATATATATATAGAAATCATCAACACACAATCACGTGTGGAACAGAAAATAAATTTCTGACTCACGTGATCGAACCCAGGCCTCTCAGGTGGAAAGCAAGGGCGTTACCCACTGGGCCACACAAGTCTAAAGAAGTTGGAACCTGAGCAACTGCACCAAGAATTACCTGGGCAAGCTAACTGCTTGCATACCAGTTTTTCCCAACTTCCCGACTCAGCAATGACCCAATAGACAACATTTCATTCGAATTATCCTTCTGAGTGAATAAGATAGAAATCATCAACACACAATCACGTGTGGAACAGAAATAAATTTCTGACTCACGTCGGGATCGAACCCAGGTCTCTCAGGTGGAAAGCAAGGGCGTTACCACTGGGCCACACAAGTCTAAAGTTGGAACCTGAGAGCAACTGCACCCAGGAATTACCTGGGCAAGCTAACTGCTTGCATACCAGCAGTTTTCCCCAACTTCCCGACTCAGCAATGACCCAATAGACAACATTTCATTCGAATTATCCCTTCTGAGTGAATAAGATAGAAATCATCAACACACAATCACGTGTGGAACAGAAATAAATTTCTGACTCACGTCGGGGATCGAACCCAGGTCTCTCAGGTGGAAAGCAGGGCGTTACCCACTGGGTCACTGCTGAGTCGGGAAGTTGGGGAAAACTGGCTGGTATGCAAGCAGTTGGCTTGCCCAGGTAATTCCTTGGGTGCAGTTGCTCTCAGGTTCCAACTTCTTTTAGACTTGTGTGGCCCAGTGGTAACGCCCTGCTCCACCTGAGAGACCTGGGTTCATCCCGAAATGTGAGTCAGAAATTTATATATATATATATATATGTACGAGGGTAAGTCAAAAAGTTCAGGAAAAATTCAATATACTCTCTATTTAAGGAAATTCAAACATCATTTTTCTACATATCTACCATCTAACTCTATACACTTTTCAGGCGCTGTTTCCACCTCTGCAACCCTTCTTTGTAGAAATTTGGGGCCTTTCTATTAAACCATGTTGAAACTGCATGTTTAGCAGCATCAAAGATTCAAACCGGACTCCTCTTAAGTGTTCCTTGAGTTTTGGGAACAGGAAAAATCTGAAGGAGCAAGATCAGGACTATAAGGAGGATGTGGAAGAGTTTCCCACCTAAATTTCCAGTAGGACTTCTCTTGCAACCCTTGATGAATGTGCTGGAGCGTTATCATGATGGAACAAAATTCTGCGGTGCAACTTTCCTCGACGTTTTTTTAGCCAATGCAGTCTTCAGTTTTTGCAAAACACCTTTGTAGTAGTTCCCGGTGATTGTTTTTGTCCTTCAAAAATCAATCAAAATCACTTCTTTGGAGTCCCAAAACACTGTTGCCATAACCTTCTGGGCAGATCTCGCCACTCTGAACTTCACTGGTGCAGCTGAACCTCTTGGTAACCATTGCTTTGATTGAATTTTTACTTTCTGGGTCATATTGATGGATCAAGTTTCATCTCCAATAACAATCCGGTCAAAAAACTCTGATTCATTTGATTCAATCTTAATTAAAACTGCAAGAGAAAAGTTCAGCTCTTTGATGCAGTTGGTCTTCATAACGCTTTTGGGACCCAACGTGCTGAAAGTTTACTCAAACCAAGATTTTCATTTAAAATTGAAAATGCGGAACCATGGGAGATCCCAGTTTCATTAGTTATCATATCGATAGTAATCCGACGATCTTGCAGTCGATGGTCTTCCCTCTCTTGGGTTGTCTTTGAGGTCCTCCCAACCATCCTTAAATCGCTTTATCAATCATAAACAACTGATTTAGATGGAGAAGAATCTCCATAAACTTGTTGCAAAGCTTCAATAATTTTTTCCTGGTTTCCAATCAAGCTTGGTCAGGAACTTGATGTTAGCTCTCATCTCAAAATTTTTATTTTCCATGGGTTCAAGAAGTTACTTTTCTGAAGCAGATGTTAACACCACGGTAGCAAGGGATGACTGAGGTAACAAGTCTATATGATCACTACATCACAGATAATTGTTTACCAAGTATTTGGGTTGTTTCATTCTGTAATAAATACATCATTCAACAATTTTTCCTGGAACTTTTGACTTACCCTCGTATATGTATATATATAAAATATATAAAATTCTCTGTAAGTCTTGTGACAACTTTTACATTGGCCAAATGGGTAAAGCACTGGAAAAGAGGATAGAGCAGCATAAAAAATGTGTGAGATATGCACAAGGGAACAGTGGTATTTTTGTACATTTAGTGAGAACAATCATGCTATCAACTGGGAAAGGGCAAAAGGGATTGCACATTCTAATAATGCACTGAAAAGGAATATCATTGAATCTAGCTTTATAAAAGAAAGTTACAGCCATAATATGAATATCAGTCAAGAGATGCATAAACTTGATCCTTTAATATCAAAAGAAATTTGCAAATTGTTTAAATTTTAAGGTAGGCAGTAAAGACGATTATATTTGTAAACACAGTATGGGGGCAGCTGTGCTAATGAGTTTTCCACCCCCCCCCTACCTGACACCTGTCAGGTGTGGATCTGTAGTCTCCTATGGTCGGTACATTTATCAGTATTGTCCCCTGAGAGTATATTGTGAATTTTAGCCATATGAGTTTTGAAGGCCACTCCTACCTTGACACCAGCCTGTGGGTGGATCTGTGGTCTCAAACGGTTGTGTATGTTCGTTAGTACTGTTTCTGTAGTATATATATTTGTGACTTCTAATACTCTGTATCAGTCCTTTGTCAATGACTTGAAATAAAGTGAAGCTGGTCTCTTATTTTTCATATATGTAGTAATTTGTGATATATATATATATACAGTATATATATATAATATATATATATATATTATATATATATATATATATATATATATATTATAATTATATATATATATATATATATATATATATATATATATATATATATATATATATATATATATATATATACACAGGCAGTCCCAGCGTACTGGTGGCATCGGTTAACTTGGCGTTTCAGTGCTCTTGGCTAGCAATGTTGTTAACCAGACTTTTGGCACCGATCTCCATTTAACCCTTTCCTGTCCAATTGACGTAATATTACGGATAATCACCCTAACCCCCTCTTGTCTGACTGACGTAATTTTACTATAATTTACCGAAATTTTTCGATCGCGTGGTAGGGGTAAATTTTTTTTATTTTAGGACAAGTACCGATTTCCAAAGGTAGATCATACCTTGGACCGTGTAACTTGGGTATCAATCAGCCAGCTAAGTAGTTCATGTAATGCGCATGCTCAAATCCCAGGCGTAGTAAAATTCTCACAATGAAATCAGCTGATTCCACCCACGCCTCTCTCTCTCGGTGACCACACGTGCGAGCTGCTGTCAACACGGGCTTTTGTTTATCGTGCCGTGGCGCCAACACTTTTCGAGATGCATTCGAAGATTTTACGGAAAAGTGGCGCAAAACGCGTTAGTGCATCTCATAAAAAAAGAAGATTAGATTTTTAGTAGGCAGGGCTCTGAATCTCAGAAGATGCCAAGATAAGGAGTATGCTAATGGATTATGACTTTTCTTGGAGGCTCAAAGGATTAACCTCACACCAAGCAAACAAGCCATGGAACTGCTTCGTCTCGAGTTTGAGGAAGAAGATTCGGTCCTGAAGTGATTGATGCTGATGATGAAATGATTGAGTGGAGTGATGTTGATGAGGTAATGGCTACAGGAGTTGTAGCATTAGAAAATGTGTTACAGGTATAAAAAGAGTTCAGAGAGGCCGCAATTAGTGTTGGTGAAGTACCGGGAACAAGTGGCGTAAGCATCAGGGAGAGAGGTAAGAGAGAGAGAGAGAGAAAAAGTTCGTAAGTTGGAGAGAGATGCTGCTGGTATTTCTGCTGTTGGGGTTTTGTTGGTGAAGCTGGTGTTATTAGGGTTCTGTTGGTGCTTCTGTTGGTATGCTTGTTCAAGTGGTGCAACAGGTGGTGTAAGTATAGCGAGTAAAGGTAAGGGTAAGGGTAAGAAGAAGGGCATATATGCCAAGAAAAGACGACAGGTAAGTTTGTGAGAGGGCCTGCTGGTGTTGATGTTTTGGGGGAGATGCTGGAGGTGTTGGAGATGCTGTAAGTAGTGTTGGAGGAGGAGATGGTGATGCTGGAGGTGTTGGGGATGCTGGGAGCAGTGTTGGAGATGCTGTAAGTAGTGTTGGAGGAGGAGATGGTGATGCTGGAGGTGTTGGGGATGCTGGGAGCAGTGTTGGAGATGCTGTAAGTAGTGTTGGAGGAGGAGATGGTGATGCTGGAGGTGTTGGGGATGCTGGGAGCAGTGTTGGAGATGCTGTAAGTAGTGTTGGAGGAGGAGATGGTGATGCTGGAGGTGTTGGGGATGCTGGGAGCAGTGTTGGAGATGCTGTAAGTAGTGTTGGAGGAGGAGATGGTGATGCTGGAGGTGTTGGGGATGCTGGGAGCAGTGTTGGAGGTGCTGTAAGTAGTGTTGGAGGAGGAGATGGTGATGCTGGAGGTGTTGGGGATGCTGGGAGCAGTGTTGGAGGAGATGGTGATGCTGGGTATGGTGATGCTGGTGGTGTTGGAGATGCTGTGAGTAGTGTTGGGGAGGAGATGGTGATGCTTGGAGTGTTGGTGATGATGGTGTTGTAGTGATAAATCTTGAGGGTGCTGCTGTGTCTGTTGCTGATCCTGGGAGGCCTTCACTTGATTTTGAGGCATTCCTTGAAGGCGGTGATGCAGGGAGTGGGAGGGTGTTAGTGATGATGAGGAAGCTTTGAGGGATTTTATGGTGTCCCTAGTGATGCTGGGATTGATGAGGCCTTGGGTTCTGGTGATGCCTCAGGGGTTCAAATAGGCCGTGGGCGTGCTAGGAGGAGTAGTAGTAGTAGTGAAAGCAGTGGTTCTGATGTCCAGGCAGAGGGTGCTGGTGATGGTGTATATGTAGGTGGTCCCATGTCGTGCCCGAGGTGAACGTTCCCGAAGAAGGAGGAGGTCTGGAACTTCGAGGATGAGCGGCCGTGACAGGCAACCAACCCATGATGTAGATGAGTGGACCCAGGATCCTCACGCCTCCAGTGATTCTGCCTTTCACAGGTATGCCAGGGTTGAATGTCCCTACCCCTACGACACTTCTCGGATTTCTCCAGCTCTTTATTACTAGAGAGCTGTTGGCATACTTGGCTGCAGAAACTAATGCGTATGCACATTACATGCGTAAGGAGATGTGTCGTGGGGACAAGGGATCCTGGGTGCCTGTAACTGCAAGAGATGGCTATGTTCCTGGGCCTCATCATTATCATGGGGATTTTCCGGCACCAGAGAGGCGAATGTGCTGGCAGACAGGCAAAATTTTTCAATGCCAGGTTTTGCTAGGATAATGTCCAGGAACCGGTTTGATGCCATCAACCGGTACTTTCATACAGCTAACAGAAAGGCCATCCCTCGAGATAATAACGACCGATTATTCCTTGTCAGACCTGTCATCAATTACCTGAAGGCACGATTTAGGGCCACCTACACCCCAGAACAAATGTCCCATTGGATGAGGGCTTGATGCCATACAAGGGTAGGCTGTCTATCAAGACCTACAACCCTCAGAAACCTTCCAAGTATGGTATCAAACTCTATATGTTGTGTGAAGCCAAGAGCGGATACGTTGTTGACTTCCTGACATATGGAGGAAGTACCTCAACCTTGAAGGACATTGTGTTCACACTAATGGGCCCTCTCTTGGACAAAGGTTACCATGTTTTCATGGATAACTACTACAACTCTATTGAATTGGCTGAGGAGTTGTATTCTCATGGTGTTCTCTGTTCAGGGACACTTCGTCTTGTAAGGAAGGGAGCACCTAACTTTCTAAAGTCTTTGACTCGTCAACGGGTGCCTCGGAATTCAATGCACTTCCGTAGGAGGGGGAACGTCTTCGTAATCTGTTGGCAGGACATTCGACTAGTGACAATGATCACTACAGCCTGCAATGCAGAAACAGAAGAGTTTGTGCACAGGAGGCGAGTAAGACGGGCTACTGGTACAAGTCTTGAAACAGTGACAATGAACAGACCTTTGATTATTGGCACCTACTGTCAGTATATGGGTGGGGTAGACCTGTTTGACCAGCTGATGAAATATTACTCAATGGCCAGGAAGGGAATGAAGTGGACCCGCAAGTTTACTTTCTATTTATTGCAGATGGCAGTACTGAATGCTTACGCTATGTTTGCCAAATACCACCCACAAAGTAAGAAAATCAAACTTCTTGACTTTATGTATGAATGTGCTGAAGCACTTACAAACTTCAACATGAAGACTGGCCCTTGAGTGATATTTCTTTTTTGCTCGTTTACCTGACCTACCTGTAGCTGACAGATTAGATGTCCTGCCTGTTCCTGTTCCTGCTGCTGCTGCATCTGCTGGCGAAGATTCTGAGCCTGATGATCCCGATTCTATGGATTCTGCTGTTGACATTCCTGAGGCTGCTGTTGAATCTCCTGTTCCTCTTCCTTCTCCTCTTCCTTCTCCTCTTCCTTCTCCTCCTCTTCCTCGTACTTCTTCTGTGCCCCCTTCTCTTGCAAACGTTGGTCCCTCTGATTCTGGTCCCTCTACTGCTGGTCCCTCTACTGCTGGTCCCTCTGCTGCTGGTCCCTCTGGTGCTGGTCCCTCTGCTGCTGGTCCCTCTGCTGCTGGTCCCTCTGCTGCTGGTCTCTCTGCTGCTGGTCTCTCTGCTGCTAGTATTGAACCGGAACTGTTAGGTGTGCCACGCCGGCGTGCCAACTTCCTGGAGAACTATGAGCGTCTTGCACCAGGGGAACATTGCCTCATTCATATAAGGGAGATTCCCTCCATCAAGGGAAAACAGCTGAGATGCCACGTCTGCTTGCTAGATAGCATACGTAAGGACACATCATGGGTGTGTAAGGCATGTAGAGTTCCTCTGTGTAGGGCACCAAGAAATTGCTTCTACAGATACCACACAGAGAAGCAACTCAAGCCTTCACCAAGACGTGGGTCAGGCCCTGCCAAAAGAGGTGCAGGGAGACCACGGATAATCATCTAACTCCTGCAGCTTCCTCCTCCCTCAGCAACCCTTCAGATGGCAGGCCCTTCACCTGAGGGAGGAGTTGTATATAGGAATTCAAGAGGGGTCACGATATTTGGTGAGTACATTATTCAAATTTCTGGTGATGGGTTTTTATGAATATTTCTAATTTTTTCCCATACAATGTTTCTCTTCTAATATTTTGTAATCATTTTTTTATAATGTGGGGTTTGTATCTTATTTTTTTTTTAAATGTAGGGTTTGAATATTGGTTTGTATGTTATTTTTCTTTTATAAAATGTGGGGTTTGTATGTGGGTTTGTATCTTGCATTTTTTTTTACATTTTTTTATTGTGGGATTTGTATGTGGGATTGCATTATTGGAAGCACACTGTTTCATACCTCTTTTTCTATCAATTTTTCACCAACTGGACTTATTCGTTTTTCATTCTTTTACATGTCGATATTTAGAGAATTTTGTTGGCTTTTCATAAAAAAATAATTCATTCACCTAACTGTTATAGGTTTTGAGCTAGGAACAATAATGTTGGCAATTGTAACATTTTTTCGTTTCGATCCATTTATAACGTCAAAATGAAACTGTTGCCGTTACCAAAGCCATTTTTGTTGACTCTCACTTTATTCTTCAACTTTTCCTCTACATTTTCGTATATTTACAAAGTAATTTCTATGAAAAATAACCGAGATAGGGCTCTTCAAAAAAAACTTTTTTCTAGCGATAATTCTCACCATACGCGGGCAAATCCGTCGCTCTGTTTCTTACCCTCTTTTCTATCAATTTTTTCACCAACTGGACTTATTCGTTTTTCATTGTTTTATATATCAATATTTAGAGAATTTTGTTGGCTTTCTCATAAAAAAAATAGTCCATTCGCCTAACTGTTATAGCTTTTGAGCTATGAACGATAATGTTGACAACGGTAACATTTTTTCGTTTCAATCAATTTATAACGTCAAAATGAAACTGTTATCGTTACCAAAGCCATTTTCTTGACTCTCACATTATTTTTCAACTTTTTCCTCTACATTTTCGTATATTTACAAAGTAATTTCTATGAAAAATAACCGAGATAGGGCTCTTCAAAAAAACTTTTTCTAGCGATAATTCTCACCATACGCCGGGCAAATCGCTCTGTTTCTTGCCCTCTTTTCTATAAATTTTTCACCAACTGGACTTATTCGTTTTTCATTGTTTTATATATCAATATTTAGAAAATTTTGCTGGCTTTCTCATAAAAATAATCCATTCGCCTAACTGGTATAGATTTTGAGCTACGAACGATAATGTTGACAACGGTAACATTTTTTTCGTTCAATCAATTTATAACGTCAAAATGAAACTGTTGTCGTTACCAAAGCCATTTTTCTTGACTCTCACATTATTCTTCAACTTTTCCTCTACATTTTTCGTATATTTACAAAGTAATTTCTATGAAAAATAACCGAGATAGGGCTCTTCAAAAAAACTTTTTTTCTAGCGATAATTCTCACCATACCGGGCAAAATCGCTCTGTTTCTTACCCTCTTTTCTATAAATTTTTCACCAACTGGACTTATTCGTTTTTCATTGTTTTATATATCAATATTTAGAAAATTTTGCTGGCTTTCTCATAAAAAATAATCCATTCGCCTAACTGTTATAGCTTTTGAGCTACGAACGATAATGTTGACAAATGGTAACATTTTTTTTCGTTTCAATCAATTTATAACGTCAAAATGAAACTGTTGTCGTTACCAAAGCCATTTTTCTTGACTCTCACATTATTCTTCAACTTTTCCTCTACATTTCGTATATTTCCAAAGTAATTTCTATGAAAAATAACCGAGATAGGCTCTTCAAAAAAACTTTTTCTAGCGATAATTCACCATCACCATCGAAAATCGCTCTGTTTCTTACCTCTTTTCTATCAATTTTTCACCAACTGGACTTATTCGTTTTCATTGTTTTATATATCAATATTTAGAGAATTTTGTTGGCTTTCTCATAAAAAAATAATCCATTGCCTAACTGGTATAGATTTTGAGCTAGGAACGATAATGTTGACAACGGTAACATTTTTTTGTTTTTCAATCAATTTATAACGTCAAAATGAAACTGTTGCCGTTACCAAAGCCATTTTTGTTGACTTTCACTTTATTCTACAACTTTTCCTCTACATTTTCGTATATTTACAAAGTAATTTCTATGAAAAATAACCGAGAGAGGGCTCTTCAAAAAAACTTTTTCTAGCGATAATTCTCACCATACCGGGGAGAGCGCTCTGTTTCTTGCCCCTTTTTCTATCAATTTTTTCACCAGCTGGACTTATTCGTTTTGCATTCTTTTATATGTCGATATTTAGAGAATTTTCTTGGCTTTCTCATAAAAAATAATTCATTCGCCTGACATTCATAGTTTTGGGGTTACTGAACGAAAATATAAAAATAAGTAAAGATTTTTTTTTTTGAAATAACTCACATTGTTTTGTATTTAGAGAGCTGGGACTCTTATTCTGACTATTCCACCATAAAATATAAACATTTAGAAAAAGGACAGCAAAATGAACGTTGTTGGCATAAAATTTCTATTTTTGCTGAATTTTGAAATAATTATTTTTTCGCTCTCTCGGCGCTCCCAGACACCTCGGGGCTCATGTGCCTCAGTGATGTGATAACTATGCAGATATGAAAGGGTTAACAGCACCGTTAAGTGGGGATTTCAGCGCCAATCTCCATTTAATGGCACTGATATCCGGTTAACAGCGCTATTATCGCCATTTTCAGTTAGCTTGCGCTCGGCCGGGATGGAACCCTCATGTTAACTGGGGACTGCCTGTATATATATAACTGAATTAGCTAATATTTTTTCATCTATTTGGACTTCTATTTTTCATTTAAAATATGAAATACAAATTTATATATGAACTTCTGCATAAAAATGCAAATTCCCAGTTCAAATCTGTTTCACCCATCAAATCTTTCTTCCATACATATATTAATAAAATACCCCATACTACTTTTTACCAATCAACTAAGCCTTTTGAATATGCAATAAAGATAGAAAAGCAGATAAGCTATTTACTGTAAACATTTCCAATAAAACGAGCTATGCAGTAAAGAGATGCAAACACGATTAACTAATTATGCAAGGGTTTATCTAAAAATAATCCAGGGTTCATAGTCTACATTATATGAAGCTAGTTCCACATAAAGAAAAGAAATGGGTCTACTTATGAAAGAAACAGATATGGCTGCAGAGCATTTAAAATGAAGTACTAAGAGACTTAAGAATTAATTTAAACAAATATGAACACGCATGAAAATACATAAGTAGAAAAGCATCCACACATATATATAAAATCTATATTTTTGGAAACAGTTGTGAAATTTATAAGAGAGGCTAAATACTCTACATAATATAAGAGGGAGGGGAATACCTATAGCTGGTTTGACAGATATTTTTACACTACTACAATTATCCCAAAAGCTCTGATGTAAGCAGATCATTTCTAAAGAATTTTCTACCTTTTGTTTGTCAATTTCAAGACCATGCAAAGTTGCTTCAAGTTGGGACACTTTGTCCTGTGATTCGGCCAAGTCACTAAAGGTTTGAGACAGTTTCTTTTGAAGATCATCAACAGAGAACTGCATCATACTGCTCTTATTCTTCTCCTGCAATTAGGGCCATTCATTGAATAAATTCTGTCACACACCATTACCATGCTCCTTGAAGCCTTTTTGTCATGTCAAAAGACACAAGAATCTTTTATTACAGTTAATATTAGCAAAATTTTGTATATGAATGCTTACAACTGAAATTAAAATACAGTAGCTGAGTGCTTTATATTATATCAAACACCAAACCAGTAAAGTTAATATATGCCAGTTACAAAAATATAAAAATGTAAAAAAAATGTTCTAACTTAACCAAATATTATACTGAACAACAATTTCAGGAAACTTGCATTCAGTTTGAAATAACACCAAACTTTGATAACTCTGGAGGAAATGTTATAAAAGAAATATGAAGTCCTACCATTTAAATACAGTATATCAGCACATATTTCAAGAAGAGTAATCCATAGCTGCACATTCATTACATAAAACATACTAATACAGAAAAGTTGTAATAGTGCACTGAATTTCAAGTAATCTGTCAAAACTTCACCAGAATTGATAATTTTACTTTTATAAAAGTGAAAGCAGCTTTTCTGAACAGATATCATCACATTCATCAAATGAAAATTAGCCATATAAAGATGAATCAAGTAAGTACTAGATACTGTGCACGAAACCTACGAGGTCAAAATCTAGCAATAACAACTATGATGACAACTCTATCTGTCTGTGTAACATTACAGTTTGTTCCTAAAACAATGCAAATGCTCTCATTACAATAAACTAAATCTCCTAGCACTGTATAGAAGGCAGTAGACCATTGAAAACTACTGCAAGTTGTGGAAATGTTTATGGACACAAGAGGGTAATGAAGACAAAAGATGAGCAAATCACAGAGAGAGGTATGAGAAGACCATGCTGTCACAGATTTGTTACCTTGAATACATAATCGACATAATCAAAATCGATAGTGTATACACAGGCAGTCCACGGTTATTGACGATCTGGTTTTACGACGCTTGTCTAGCGACGATGATAACCAGATTTTCAACACTGATTCCCGGTTATCAGTGCTGATCCTCAGTTATCGGTAGCGCTGATCTCCTTTATCAGCGCCGATAACTGAGGATCGGCACTGTTATCACCAATTTTCGGTTGCCAGCGATTTTTGGTTATTGTCACGCTGTCGGGAATGGAACCCCGCCGATAACTGGGGACTGCATGTGATGAATATATAAATAAAGATAAAATCCACGAAGGAGAGGGAAACACTGGATACTGCGAGGCCTTTCGACTGTCTGGTCTGTCGTCCTTTACTTAGCAGACTTTATCTTTATTTATGTGTGTGCGTGTAGGTATGTATGTAGTATACATGTATGTATGTATATAGATACATGTCATTGCCACTAGGAAAATCAAAGACTGGGTACAAATTCTGACTGGTTTCTACCTCATTTCTAAGCCTTTGTAGATTCCTTCAATAATGGTTTACAATTAAATCTAAAACAGGTCAGAATTTTTACCCAGTCTTTAATTTTCCAACGGGTAATGAGAGATACACGAGTCCCATGTATATGTATATATATATATATGTGTATATATATATATATATATATATATATATATATATATATATATATATATATATATATATATATATATATATATATATATATATATATATATATATATAATCATGAAACTACAAATGTCGTTTAATATCAAATTCACGCTACCTCAGTATATCTCCGATGGAGAATTATCACCTACTGGAATTTATATAGCGATAAATGAACAGGTACCACTGGGGCGAACAGATGGCTCTCAGGTAACGTCTACTGGAGTCGTTGAATGGGTCCATGTCAAGGGTTCCGTCCCAGTGGTACCTGTTCATTTATCACTTATATAAATTCCTTAGTGATAATTCTCCATCGGAGATACTGAGGTAGAAATGAATTTGATATTAAACCCCATTTGTATCTTCATGATTGTATATAAATCGCGGTGTGATAAAAAATTTCATATATATATATATATATATATATATATATATATATACATACTAGCTGACCAACCTGGTGCTGCCTGGGAAAACTCTGAGTGACAACCAGTAAATCCTCTCTCCTCCCAACACCCCCTCTACTCTCTCTCTCTCTGTCCCTCTCCTGTTAAGATAGTTGCTAGTTGCTTCAGGTACAGTTACATTGCCCTGCATTTTTGACATTTTATATTTCACCCCCCATTTCTATCAGGGCTGAACTTGGACTTAAAGGGCATCGGGAGTGTCATTATTCATCTTAGTGGCCTCGAAAACTATTGATTAGGAACTAATGTTTGTCGTTTTTTTACATTTTATTTGTTACCCCTTCTCATCCCTCTTTTCTATCGGGGCTGAACTTGGACTTGAAGGGCATCGGGGTGTCACTATTCATCTGAATGACCTTGAAAACTATGGATTAGACACTAATATCTGCAGTTTTCTGTTATTTTTACATATCACCACCTTCCCACCCCCTTCTTATCGGGACTGAACTTGGACTTAAACGGTACCAAGAGTGTCACTACTCTCAAGAACCTTGAAGACTGTGGATTAGACGCAAATATCTGTCGTTTTAGTTATTTTTAAATGTCACCCCCTTCCCACCCCTTTCTCACCCCGCCTTCCTATCAGGGCTGAACTTGGAATTAAAGGGCATCAGGAGTGTCACTATTTTTCTCAGGGATCTCGGAAACTACGGATAAGACACTAATATCTGTTGTTTAAGTTATTTTTACATGTCACCACCTTCCCACTCATTTCTCGCCCCCCCCTTCCTATCAAGGGTGAACTTGGAATTAAAGGGCTTCGAGAGTGTCACTACTCTTCTCAGGGACCTCGAAAACTATGGATTATACACTAATATCTGTTGTTTCAGTTATTTTTACATGTCACCACCTTCCCACCCCCTTCTCACCCCGCCTTCCTATCAGGGCTGAACTTGGACTTGAAGGGCATCAGGAGTGTCACTATTAATTCAGCAACCTCAAAAACTATGGCTATGACACTAATATCTGTCAGTTTCGGTTATTTCTACATGTCACCCCCTTCCCATCCCCTCCCTATCGGGGCTGATCTTGGACTTAAAGGGCATCGGGAGTGTCACTATTCATCTCAGCGACCTCAAAAACTGTGGATTAGCACTAATATCTGTCACTGCAGTCACCGGAGTTTCAAGCACCTCGTGAGCTGCCTTAAACTTTTTAAAGCAATTGCTAGTTTTTATTCACTGGGAATGAAGCAATTGCTGATAATTTCTAAGCATTTGCTTGAACTTGAGCAACTGCTCTAAGCAATTGCTTGATGTTTTATTCATCAGGCCCATTACACTTATGATTTTTTTAGTTTATACTTTACACTATTCTCATTTCTATTTTTATTGTATTTTCTCATTTTTTATTTTATAACCTTAAAGATAAATGCAATCGTGTGCGTAGCATATGTAAGAACGCAAAAACTCATTCTCTGGCATCAGAGAACTTGCTACAGCTTGTTTTGGTTCATGTTGTTAAGCTTCTGATTTTTTAACTTTATATTTTATGCTATTCTTCGTCCTATTTTTACTGTATTTTATAGCCCAAAAGATGAACACAATCATGTGCGCAAGGTACGTACGAATGCTCAAATTCATTCACTAGAGTCACAGAACTTCCTACTGCTTGTTTTGTTTCATGCTGTTACACTTATGATTTTCTTATTTATATTTTATGCTATTCTCATTTATATTTTTAATGCATTTTCTAATTTATTTTACAACCCAAAAGATAAAACACAATTGTGTGCATAGGGTACTTACGTACACACACAAGTAGCGCCACCAAACAGTAGCGGTGACCTGGAAAACTTAAGACTGTGCTAACCGAAATTAGAGCCAGATTAGTGATGGAACTGGATTAACGAGTGCTGGATTAATGGCAGTCAACCTGTCAGTGCTATCATCTTGGTAAATATGCTAGCCTGTCTCCTATTTATATCCTGAACCAAATGAAAGGATGACTCTACACTTTTACCACAAAAAGGTTGTAAGTCTTTGTAATTCTCTTGGCATCTAAAGAGGACATTCTTACTTGTTGCAAGAACAGCATCCTCCTTAAGGGCCATTAAGATAGTCAATTTCAAGGGTACACACGAGCCTTGACAATACTACTGGTAACTTGTCCTTTGTTGCCTTGTCTCACTCTGACCAGCTTCACTTCAAGAGCTAAGCTCTTGTATATTTTCAGACTTATTTTTACCACTTTCTAAGGCTTAGAATCCTCATCCCATGCATATGCATGGGAAATTTGGGAATAAGTTACTCTTACTCATTCAAAAATCAAATTGTAATAGTGCAATTAGAAATTCCCCTGAAGGTTCACAATAAATTTAACTCTCTAAAGTTGATAAGAAATGACTGAGCCCAAAGAGCAGGGTATACATCCTAACTATAATTGCTAAATGGTTACTGATGCCACATTGGGCATCACACAGGAATTGTGATGTCTGTATACTGCCCTGTAAACAATGCTGTACATAAAAATTTTGCACAACGCTGCTACCTCTGATGCTAAAAAAGAACACATTTTACCAGTGACATTAAATTTCTGATCAGAATGAAAACATTTTAAATCATCAATCTCATCAAAGGAATACTGCATATGCAAAAAAAAAATTTGTACCATAGATTGTAAAGGCAGGCTTACTGTAATGTACTGTTTATAAAAACTGAAAACTTAAAAATAGGAATAGAGAATGAAAGCAAATGCCAATAACAAAATTACTGTAATTTACCTGACAATATAATGCATATTTTGCGAACCTAGGAATAATCTAGTAGTATACCAACAATACCAAAAGATATTACTCTTACATATGTACCATGGTACATTAAAAACTAATAAGGCAATGACTTATGAACATAAAAAGCTCAACTCACACAATGCATTGGTACACAGTGCCACGTAAGCAATGAAAAATATGGGAATTGTGCCATTTGAAGCAATCACATGATAATTGCAAGAAATTTTGTGAAAATGTGCTAACATCTCAAAAACTCACAAGTGATCATTTGCAGTGCAAATTTTAAAAAATGAAATAAAAAATATGTGTATTATACCAGCCAGTATGTCTGAGTAGAATTAATATTTTGGTATTTACATCACCATAAATAATAACAAACAAAAATAAACTCCCGTAGCTTAATCTTTGAGAATCACAGATTAAGTCAAAATCATAAAACCATCAATACTTCAGTAATGACATTGTCATTGATAATATATGACACATTTATTTCCTTGTTACTGTAGCACCTACCAAATCCAATTTTTTACCAATTAGGGTGTGGTCATTTTAGGTTACCAGTTCTCAGTGAGGTATAAACTTCATCAATTCAAGCATTAAACAGGTCACAGAAAATTGTGCTATACAATCTGCAATATGAGTTACGAGCCAGTTTCAATAAAACAACAATGAATAAAAACTGTGAGCTTGTGCTGTAGGCAGCGATAATCTGTTAGCCTGTTAGGGAAAGCCAGCACATGCATAGCAGTATTAAACCTCCAACAGCCAAATTTTTTAAGGAACACAATCATATACATGCTATGCACTGTCCCAAAGATAATGAATGAATGATTAATTTTAATAACATCATGAGTGGCATGGTCATTGATGCCAATATCATTTAAGAGGGTACATTAATGTAAAATAACATCAAAATCAAAATCTCTACGAAAAAAATTAAATCTTAATGGTGTCATACACAACAATTCTCCTCCAAAGATCTTACAATCAACGCAACTGCTATCCTTGCCTTCAGCCTAAATGGGAAGTCTACTAATGAAGTTTGCAGTCTGTTTGTGTACATGGGGCTACCTCTCATCTTCCAAGTATGCTGATACCATGATCTCTCTTTTTTATTCCTCATTAAATGCTTTCCACTTTAGAGCAAAATTTCTGATACCAGGCAAAAAATCTTTGTACAAATGGTAGTAACTTTTTCTAGAGGAATTTTCAGTGAAGTTTAATTTTAAAACTAATAGATTTGTAAAATTGACAACAACAATGTAAAACCATTTTTTACATCACTAAGTGGTAAATTTTCATTCATCAATAGACGCTATTGTCCCAATACCAAATAAAATGCTAAAATTCCATAAAGCTTTGAGACATAAACAGATGCTGCAATGAATAGGGGGCCCTTGCAATAAAATTCACTGGTAAATACTCCATATCAATGCCAGCACTAAATTCAGAGCTTTCTGTAAACAGCAACTGAAACACCACGTTCCTCACAGCTCTGCCATATTCTGGTGATGCAAATATAGCACCTGTAATATCAGATATTCAGGAATTCCCAAGATGGGATTGCTTATATCTTAGTTCAACATCTATTTTAATCTACAACCATGTAGTTGGGGAGCTTTTTGGTATGATTCCCAGCATACAAAAAGCCTTTCACTCTCAACAGTTCAAAGTGAAAGAGTTTTGCAGTCTCTGAAACCTATACCAGCACCAAATGATAGATGGCTTATGGTTCGAGTCTAAAGGTATTTTTTGTGGCATCAATTGTATCTCTGAATTGGCAAAGATTTAAAGTTCCTATTCCCATATGATTCATAACATACAAATAGCTTGAGGTAACTGTTAAAACATGGAATGAAACCCTGATGTTACACTTAAATAGGGGGATTAATGTCTCTTAATTACATTTCCCACACTGGAATTTAACAAAAGAATATGGAGAGAAAAAAAACACTCAATTTCTAGATGCTTAATAATAAGCTGCAAGTCAAGGTCGTAAAAGTCACGAATGTTAAGCTATAACTACTTTATGTAGAACTCTCAATGCTGAGAACAGGAGCAACTTTGTATAAGGTCCACAATAATATGTCCATGGTAGAATGTAAGACTTTATAAAAATGTATACAAAGCTTTTGGATCCTATCATGCATTCATCTTCAGTCCAACTCTAAAGATGAACCCAGGATAGGGTTCGAAAGCTTTTTATACATTTTTATAAAGTCTCACATTCTACCACTGATATATAATTGTGGACCTTATACAAAATATAATTACTTTACTTACAATGATCCTTAAATTATATATGTAGACTGATAAACTATCGGATTACATACATAACGACCATATTCCAAACATACTACGAGTTTTAAAGGGGCAGCTTGGGTTAAAGGGTGTTAAATACATGATCCCCTGGCCTATGATGAATTCCCTTCTTGGGGAATACACTAATCAGAGCAAATGCAGTGATTTCACTCAAATTTTTGCAAACACAATAATATAATACTTTCAAAAGGGGGCTAAAGGCTATGTGCTTAACTTTTCTCAGCAGCAAGCTGCGACATCTCTGTATCTTTAGAACACAAGTATAAAAAAATTAGGAGCCAACATAAAACTTGTTCCGTAACGAAGACTTAAGAGTGATGGTGAAAATGGCCAAACTATTGCATGTGTGTCATCAGGCACTATTCTGGCCAAGAACAGCTATGCAAAAATTCTTGATATTAGTTGGTTTGTCTTATGGAACCCTGGGCAGGACCATGAGGGTAACTCCTTTGAGGACAAACTGCAGCTGCACTGTAAAAATTATATAAACTTTCTATCTCTTTCCCCTTTCAAGTATTGATGCCTCATTCTGAGGGGCGTGCCATTGCACCAAAGATATCTGTTAAGTTAGAATTTCACATATGGCCTTGAAAATTGTCCTTGAAATACACCATTGCCACTCTACAAATGTATCTCTATGGATTGCAAGAATTCAATTGTAACTAGCATTTCATTATTTTATAGCAGAAAATAATTACGATTTATCATAATTGTTGCTTCTTGTTTGCAATGAAAATTGTCCCTTGCATATTATATATGTTAATTTTAGCATAAGTCTACTTGGCTTGTTTACTGCACACATGACTGATTTGGCATATAAAATTCATCTCTTTCTCCTCTCTCTGTGGCTTCATTCCTCTCTCTCACATGCATCACCATTTCAGATTGTCTAAGGAATCAAGATCATTCCCTTCTTTATTAATTGTAAAATTTATACCTGTGAATTTCACTAGCGAGTAGTTAACTTTGAAAATTCCCCTTCCTTCATTGAATAGATGGTCACTAAAAGTTATAAGTAAAATTAAAACTCCAATTACCTTGTCTTATGCCTACGAGGCTAACATAATGCATTAAAATACATTCTTCATGGTCTAATTTTGAAGAAAACTTTCTCTCTCTTTCTAGTCAACTCTTCATGCCTTCTACTTAAATAACCAATCATATTCCTTTGCCTCTCCCATGATATGCCACACCAATATCAGACTTTTTGACAGAGTAGCTGCTGTTCATCCTCAAAGGAGTTACACTTTCATAGTACCTCCAGGTCTCCGTAAGACATACCACCCATTCTCAAATATTCTCTTATGCTTGGTCTCAGCCAGACTAGTGCTTGTTGTTCCAGTGATAGTATATAAAGGAATCAGTACCTGAGGGCTCTATCTCCTGTTGGTCTCGACCAGATTAGTGCTTGTTCTTCCAGTGATGGTATACAAAGGACTCAGGACCTGAGGGCTCTATCTCCTGTCCACAGTGACTATCTCAGTTTTCCCTTCATCCTCCTTACACAGGCGTGACAACAGCATGTTATTATTATTATTAATAATTATTATTATTATTATTCAGAAGATCAACACTATTCATATGAAACAATCCCACAGGGGCCACTAACTTGAAATTCAAGCTTCCAAAGAATATGGTGTTCATTAGGAAGAAGTAAGAGGAGGTAAAGGGAAATACAGAAAGAGATCGCACTTATTAAGAAAGGAAAAATAAATTAATAGATAAAACTATTAACCCTTAAACGCCCGACTGGGCGTATCATCGTCGACTAAAATTGTCTGTTGGGTGCCAAGTGGACGTGCCGTATCGTCGACTACAAAAATTTCAACCTTCGGTCAACTTTGACTTCGACCCGAAATGGTCGAAAAACATAATTGTAAGCTAAAAAACTCTTACATTCTAGTAATATTCAATCATTTACCTTCATTTTGCAACAAATTGGAAGTCTCCAGCACAATATTTCGATTTTTGGTGAATTGGTGAATTTTGAAAAAACTTTTCCTTACGTCCACGCGCAGTAACTCGGCCGAAAATTTCAGAAATTCTTTCGTCATTTTGTTGTAATTTTTGCACCGTTTTATATTAGTCGTTACATAAAGTTTTATATATGGAAATGTGCGCAATTTCATGTAGAATACAACAGAAAATAACTCATGGTTGTAGCTTTTATCAGTTTGGAAATATTTTCATATAAATCACGATAACTGCCAAAATTTCAAGCTTCAGTCAACTTTAACTAATCAAAAATGGTAAAAAAAACGCAATTATAAGCTAAACCCCTAACATTCTAGTAATATTCAATCATGTACCTTCATTTTGCAACAAACTGGAAGTCTCTACCGGAATATTTCGATTTATGGTGAATTTCTGGAAAAAAAAACTTTTCCTTACGTCTGTGCGCCGGTAACTCGTCCAACATCTCAGAAATTCTTTCAAATCACGTTGTCGTAATGTTTGCATCGTTTTACATTAGTCGTTACATAAACTTTTATATATGAAAATTTGCAAATTTCATGTAGAATACAACAGAAAATAACTCATGGTTATAGCTTTTATCAGTTTTGAAATATTTTCACATAAATCACGATAACTGCCAAAATTTCAACCTTCGGTCAACTTTAACTTTCGACCAAATGGTGCAAAAAACGCAATTGTAAGCTAAAACTCTTACATTCTAGTAATATTCAATCATTTACCTTCATTTTGCAATAAATTGGAAGTCTCTAGCACAATATTTCGATTTATGGTGAATTTTTGACAAAACATTTTCCTTACGTCCGTGCGGTAACTCTGCCGAACATCTCAGAAATTCTTTAAATCACATTGTCGTAATGTTTGCACCATTTATATTAATCGTTACATAAAGTTTTATATATGAAAATGTGCGCAATTTCATGTAGAATACAACAGAAAATAACTCGTGGTTGTAGCTTTTATCAGTTTTGAAATATTTACATATAAATCACGATAAATAGAAAAATTCTACCTTCGGTCAACTTTAACTTCGACCAAATGGTCGAAAATTGCAATTGTAAGCTAAAACACTTACAGTCTAGTAATATTCAATCAATTAGCTTCATTTTTCAACAAACGGAAGTCTCTAGCACAATATTTCGATTTATGGTGAATTTTGAAAAAACATTTTTTTCGTCCGCGTGTTACTAATTCATGCATCATTCTGTGATAATATTTTCTCTGTGTTGCTTTGATCGTTTTACAATTTGTTATATACCAAAATCATCGCAATTTAGTGTACAATACAAAAAAAAAAAAAATAACCCATAACCCGTTAGCTTTAACCGTTTTGCTCACAGCGCAATTTGTATAAAATTATATATGAAAATTTTTTTGCGCTGTCATATATTTCAATATTTATATATGATAATGATATTTTTCATTTCTGATGGTTGCATACTAAACTTCAGGCAATTACAAAAAAAAGAAGCCAAAAAATTAACTCTTAATCTTAAAAACAAAGCGTGCTGTGATTTTTGAAAAAACTTTTTTGCGCGTAGCTTCCCAACGCCGAACGCGGCATATGGGAGACGTTTTTGTAAATAGATGCTCGGCGTTAGAGGGTTAAAATGCAAGAAGAACAATATTAGGGTATTAATGCACTGCATCTTCACTTGAACTTTTGAAGTTCCAATTGCCTGACATCCTCAGGAGACTGTTCCACAGTCCAATGGTGTGAGGAATAAAGGACCTCTGGAACTGAAAAGTTCTACAGCAAGGCACATTTATGCATACTGGCGCTGCTGTTCAGCAAATCTGGTTACTCTTGGCAGGGATCAGGGATCAATTGTGAAAAATTGACAAACATGAGACCGTCCATTCATGGTCCAACTCATAACTGCTAATATTAGGAAACAGAAACCTACCAACACGAACCACTCTTTCTAAAAGAGATAAATCTCTGGTAGAAACAGACATCCATACCGGAGAACAGTATTCTAGCAAAGTAAGCACAAATGACCTAAAACAGGTTGCACTGATTTCACCACTGTTATAAATATGAGGACTTTCCTACAATACCTAACTTTCGTGCAGCATTTGCTGACACTTTCATTAGATGTTTCTCAAAAGTAAGAAGTGAGTTGAAAGTTACACTTAGAATAGTTACAGCTTCAGACTCATTCAGCAAAGTCCCATCCACCTGAAGGGGAGTATGGGGTGGAAAATCTGTACAAGATCTACTAACCAACAGTTTTTGTTTTACTGAAGTTCTGCCTCATACCCCACCAACTACACCATTCACTTATCCAGTCCGTGTCCCGATTGAGGCTGAGGGCAACTCTGTTTCTCATAAGTTGAGACTACTACACCCAAAAGTATTGCATCATCGGCAAACTAAGCAATCTTGTTTTCCAGGCCAACAACCATATCACTTGTACTCATTAAAAATAACAGTGGACCAAGAACACTACCCTTTGATCTCCAGATACAATAGATCTTGGCTCACTAAAGATGTCATCAATAGCAACTCGCTCCTGCCTAGCTACAAGGAAATCATGAAGTAACCCTAAAACATGTCCACCCACTCCAAGATTCTGAAATTTACAAATGAATGCCTTGTGATTTACTACACCGAAAGCAGCAGTAAAATCTATTTGAATTACTCTGCACTCAAAGCTCTTATCAAGGTTCTCTTGCAAATGGCATGTCAAGTCTAAAAGAGCATCACAGGTACTTAACTGCTTCCTACATGCTTATTGACTATGAACTAACAATCCTTTAGATTCTACATAATTATATATTGGCTTAAAAATAAGTTTCTCAGCAACTTTGGAGAGCACACGGAGAATAGAATTGGCCTGTAGTTACTGCAGTCTGCAGATATGCTACTCTTTGGAACAGGCACTGTATTACTAAGCTTGCGCTCATCCACAAAGATACTACGTCAACATTAAAATCTATAGACTTTACTAATCTTCAGAGACAACACACTAGAAACTTTCTTAAAAAACATAGGGAACAAACCATCAGGAACTTCTCCAACCCCCCTATCAAGATTATCCAGAATTTTTTAATATCCCTAAAGTGAAATGCAAGAAGCAGTTGTCTTTTCCATATGGCCAGTAACCAATCTACCATCATCTGTTAAAAGTCTGACCCATAGATAGATGATGCCAATTTGGTCCACCACAGATGAGGCTGAGTAATTCCTTAAAGTTTCCTCTTCAGGGAATTATTGTAATTTTGCTTGGATGTATAATAAGTTCTATTTGCAGAACAGCGAGACTCAACAAAAATCAGGTAATTTTCATTTGAACGATTTCATCTCCATGTGTTGATTTTGGTCTGTTTGCCATGGTAAGCTCGTCTACACGTATCATCAAACCATGGCTGGAAATCTGTCTTGAATTTGATGACCTTTCTAGGGACATACCTTATTAAAATAGCCATCAGCATTTCATTTAGCTTTTTTCTTGGGATCAGGGTCAAATACAGCATCTGAAATATTAACGCCTGCTTCAATAATGTAATCCCGGTTGGCTCTCGATTTCAGCCAAGCCGTTTTTCCCATTGTGGAATTAGGAATATACTGATTTGACAGATATATCCATCTCAATGGTGCAATGATCAGAAGTGCCTATACATTCACAGACCTTGGACTTGACAGCAGCTGGAACATCTGTGAATATGAGGTCTACAGTGTTGTTATGCAACATAACAGTTTATGGTCTCTTCGACCCTGGTAAATAATAATGAATGAAATTTATGAAAATAAGGGATGTGTAAATCTTTGTGTACAAGTTCTAAGAGCAAAAACACTGATTTCAAAATATTAATTTGGACTGCATACTACAAAAATACAACTATGAACTAAACACTAAAAACCTGAATATTCAACTCAAAAAGATTCTTTTTTACTGACAATGGACCAAAGCAAAACTATATACTTTCAGACTTGGGAAAAATCACTTTCTCTACACGGATGATCAAATTAACATCAAAAACCTTTATAACACGCAAACAATATTTGTTTCATACTACAGTAATACTTCGATCTTACACAATTCGAGTTGCGCGAATTCACACACACATGAACTTTTCACTGGAACCTAACTAATGGGCATACGCGATTTTTTCACACACACGAAATTCTTGAGAAACCCTGCAGAAGTGGGTGTTTAATTTTTGAAGTAATTTACGAGTTTTCATGCTTTTATGTGTAAAATCTGTATGAAAAATGCATTTCATGCTTTTATGTGTAAAATCTGTATGAAAAATGCATTTCAAGCTTTTATGTGTAAAACCTCTATGAAAAATGCATTTCATGCTTTCATGTGTAAAATCTCTATGAAAAATGCATTTTATGCTTTCATGTGTAAAATCTGTATCGAAAATGTATTATTTTTATTTTTGTACATGCATAAATATGATGCAAAGGTAATTTCAGCACACTCAGTTAGTGTACTTTTACAAGATGTGATACCCATTTGCAAAGCTACTGCACTTTTAAAAGATGATACCCCTGCAGAAAATGCTTGTTTAATGTTTGAAGTACATTTATAAGTTTTCATGCTTTTAACTGTAAAATCAACATGGAAAATTTATATTTATATTTCTGTACATAAATATCATACAAGTATTATGTCCATTTGCAAAGTCTTTGTCACAAGGACTTTACATGACCTTGAGATGAGGTTGTTCAGTCATTACTCATTTGATAAAATGAATTCATTAATGTAATATCAGAGATGTAACTAAGAATTGTATAAGTGTCATTCTTTGAAAAATTACTCTGTTCACCTTGGAGAAAAGTGCTGGTGCAATCTGTATGTGCATGTAATTACAGCACGTTCAGTTGGTGTACTTTTTACAAGATGTGATACCCTTAGTTACTGCATTATTCAAAGATGATACCCCAGTAGAAAGTGTGTTTAATTTTTAAGTTTTCGTGTTTTTAGGTGTAAAATCAGAATAAAAAATATTTTTATGATAAAATAAGGTTTTACTTATACTTACCTGGTAGTTACATATAGCTGTCGTCTCTGACGTCACGGCAGAATTTTAAATTCGCGCTATTTTGCTAAACACCTAGGTGATCCCTCTGCAAAGCGCCTCTATAGGTAATAAGGAACTATCCCAACAATGTTTCTAGAACCCATTAAGCTTTAAGCCCACTTGACATGAGAGGGAGGTGGGTGGGTTTACTCATGTAACCAGGTAAGTATAGAAGTAAAACCTTATTTTTATAGTAGGGAAATATCATTTACTTATAGAACTTACCTGGTAGTTACATATAGCTGATTGGCACCTTTAGAAGGTGGGACCATATCAGCCATATATTGTTAGAAATCAAAACATGAATTTTAGTTCCTTACCTTGAAGGATTGTGACTCAGCTGATTTACTGCCTCTAGTCTGCTTATCCTGGTGTATAGACAGGATATAAAGGATCCGGGTGTCAGATACAATCTGTTAGTGCCGTAGAGGACAACGCGTGGCCGGACAGAACGAGTATGCCCCCTTGCTCTGGGCGCAGTACCAAATTAACAGTGGCCAGGATCACCTCTATCACCATAATATTAAATTTAAAATTAAAAACTTTCCAACCACAAAATTAAAAAAAGACGCCAGAGTACTCTAAACCAACAAGCGTAGTACCTACAGGCAGCGCAACCAAACTCAATTTCCAACATCAAGAGGAGAAAATGTTAGTCGGATAGGGTTGCCCCTCTTTCTCCCTCACCCACCACTGTAGTAACTACTAAAGGCCTAAGAATTCTGCCATTGTCAAATCTGTCTTCAATTCCTGACAAATGTCGATGCGAACCGACTTACATCAGCCAAAATGTAAGAGTTCACAATCTTTTGTACAAGGAGATTGTGCCTGAAAACTAAAGAAGTAGCTACAGCTCTTATCTAAAATGTGCTCACTTTCAGAGTTCCACATGTCTGAGTCCTGACAATTCACATGGGCTTCTGAAATAACTTCTCTTAAGAAGCAAGAGCATTCTTGGAAAGTGGTCTTGTGGGTTTCTCACAGAACACCACAAGTTCTCCAGAAGAGCCCTGATGCTGCCTTTTGTTCGGTGAATAATATTGAACTTTAAGGCTCTCACGGGCACAACAATCTCTCTTGTTCTCCTTCTCCCACAAGATCTGAAAGGCTCTTAATGCTGAAAGACCTCGACCATGGTCTGGATGCATCTTACGTTTCTTAACTAAGAACCTAAGAGAGGAGAGAACATACAGCTTTTCCTTGAGAAACCAATAGTTTTGTCCAAGGCATAGACCTCACTCACCACTCCTGGCTGTTGCGAGGTGCTACTAGAAAATAGTTTTCTTAGTCAATTTCTCAGAACATTTGCAAAGGTTTAATTGATCTGAACAAATCCATTTAGAAGCGATGTCCAAAATTCCATGCTGTTGTTTAGTTTGCGTCTTAATTATTAAAGACTTAAGTAAATCAAATTAGATCCACAGTTGTTAGAGATGTCTAGACCTCTGTGCTTGTCACCAGCATAAGCATTGATCGATACCCCTTAATTGTGCTCCAAAGGCAATCCTTTTTCCTTATAAAGGGATAGCAAGAGCTTAGCTATTTGATTTAGAGAGGTTTTGAAGACAAACTCATGTCTATTGCACCATTCTCTAAACTGATTCCCATCACCTGGTATACTCGTCCAGAAGACTTTCTTCTGGAGTGGCATAATGTGCTGCAACCTCCTTTGAAAAACCTCTCTTCCTGAGAGTGGCTCGACAGTCTGCAGAGCGAGCAAGCCGTAGAGCGGACAGAAGTTCTGACGGAACCTCAGGAAGTGCCGCCAGGGCTAATCTGGGCCAGTCTCCTCGTGGGAGATCCTCGCGGAAAATCTGCGAGGAGGAGGAGAAGATCTGAACCACTCCTCGATGGCCAGAAAGGAACAATTAGTGTCATCTTGGTGTTCTTGTGGTTCAGACTTTCCAGACCTTCCTGATAATTTTGAAAGGTGGAAAAGCGTAAAGTTCAGGCAATCCCAACTCATTGTCATTGCATCCACCCAAAGTGCCTTGTCGTCCCGGATCTGAGGAGCAATACAGGGAGGCGTTTTGTTCTGTCTATTTGCAGCAGATCTGCTAGCGGACAACACAGATTCCTGAAATGTTTGCAAACCTGCGGATGTAAGGTCCATTCCGTGGGCAGAGACTTGATTCTTCCTGCTTAAGAGATCAGCTATTCCATTCCTCGCCTTTATGAACCTGGTCAATAGCGTGACCTCGTTCTCTTCCGACCATTCTAAAGTTCCTTGGTAAGTCTGATACAGGGAGAAGGAATGAGTGCCCCCCTGCTTTTTGATATAAGCAAGAGCTGCCGTGTTACATCCGACTGAACTAAATTACACTTGCCTTTTACCTCTTATTTGAAACGAAATTGCATCAGGGCTAGATGTACGCTTTCAGTTCTTTCACGCTATGTACAGCTCTTTCTGTTCTTCCTGCCACAGGCCCGAACATTCCTTGTTGTCTAAAGTCGCTCCCCACCCCTGATCCGAAGCGTCTGACAAGAGTGTGAGGTCTGGGTTCTTGATATAAAGAGAAATTCCCTCCTCTAGTCTTTCTCTTGAATTCCACCAGATTATTATTATTATTAAAATAGTTTAACCAGACCACTGAGCTGACCATCAGCTCTCATAGGGCTGGCCCGAAGGATTAGGATGGAATGACACCAGAACAGCTCCTTCTTGATCCGATCTGAGATCTTGAAAAGAAAGGAATCCGGATGGGTTTTGCGTGGCCATTGGCTTTGTAGATAAAACTGCAGAGGCCTCATCTTGAGTCTCCCCAGTTTTACGAACTTCTCCATCGAGGCTAAGGTCCCCAGCAAGCTCATCCACTGGTTAGCTGAGCAAACCTGTGATGTAAGTGAGTCTATCATGCTTAGACAAGACTCTACTCTCCTGCAGTGATGGAGAAGCCTGAAAAATTGAAATTCCATCTCTCCCAAATAAACCATCTCTGTTGTGATGGTGAGAGGGACGATTTGAACACTGACTAGTAGACCTAGTTCCTTTGCCAGAGATAATGTCTTTATTAGGTCCTCCACACATTTGGCTTTGGAGTGAGCTTTCAGAAGCCAGTCGTCCAGATGCATTGACATCCTTATTCCTTGCAAGTGAAGATTCTTATACCCGTTGACAGAACTCTTGTAAACGCCGAGTGCAGTTGACGGAGCCGAAACAAAGAAACTGAACTGGAAAACTTTACGCGGAGAAAACAAACCTCAGGAACTTCCTTGATTCCTGATGGATTGGAAACGTGGGGAAATACGCATCCTGGAGTCTCCGAGACTATCAGTCGCCGGTTGAAGAGCTGCCAACACCGACTCTGTAAATCTCCGCCGAAAAATTTCGTCTTTTTACAAAAAGCGATTCCGCGCTCACGTCTAGAACTGGCCTCAACCTCCAGCGCTAACCGGCTCCAACCTCCGGCGCCTTAGAAACTAAAGGCGGTTGTAAAACCCCGGAGCATGGGGTGGCACTAATCGATAACGCTCATGGCCGGTACTTCTGCTAACTAAAGAAGGCGCCAAAACTTCTGAGGCCGTTTAGATGCAGCAGCGACTGTCCGACAGAGGGCTTTTGTTGGAATGGGATGGAGTACCCTTCCCGGATCACCTGTAAGGTCCAAGGATCTTGAGTGACCTTTTGCCAGGCCTCCGAGAACGACTGAGTCTGGCACCTCTGCTATGTGGAGACAGCACACTCATTTCTTTTGTTGAAAATTGGAGGAGTCGATGAAAATTTTCCTTTCCCACGAAACTTGGAAAAGGGCGAGAAGCAGACTTGCCCTGAATGTCTTGGAAGTGTCTGGCTTACGAAGTTTTGGCGGAGTAGCTACAGGAGTAGTCTTCTTCAGTTTCTTTGCTGACTGAGCCAACAGGTCCCTGTGTTGCTTTTTGTGTAGGGAAACTGGCAGTCTCTCGAACTAATTCCTTCGGAACAAGTGATTCAGCCCGACAAGGGGCAAAGAGGAGAGCAGACCTCTGGCTGCGGAAACACCCCTTCGCCAAAGAGCACCAGAGTTGTCGTTTTCTTTAGAACTCCGGTTGCAAAAACCCGAAGTTAGCTCAAGACTGTCCATACTCTCCCTTGTCCTATCTGATGCGACTACGAAGTGAAATCAAATCAACATCAGCATCGAAAGTCAGGTGCGACTTTCCTAACCAGACACGCCACAGCCAATCTGAAACTGATGACCTCCACAACAGCGAAGATATTCTTGAGAAGATGATCCAACTCCGACTGCGTGAAGAAGATCTTCGCTGATTCTTCAATGTGATGACTTGAATCCACTAAGACTGGAGAAATCCCGCCAGCGGAGGCAGACACACAGAAAACGTTCTCCAGTCTCAGCGTACCACATGCGGCTGCGATGAGCCAATCTGGAGGGTGGAAGACAAAACATACTCTTGCCTTGCTCTCTCTTGTCTGAGAGCCAGGAATTAATCTTCTTGATAGCCCCTTCTTGGCGCTCGCCAAAAACTAGTAAAGAGCTGAATCCGGCGTTATCCTGTAAACTGCGATCTGAGAGATGCACGGGTCGAAGGCTTAAAAAGAGTCCCCAAAGTTCTCAACGAAAAACTTGAGTAACTCAGCATAACGAATTTCTCCTGTAGATTCCTGGAAAGTCCTCTTCCATTTCTACATCTTCTTCATTTTTCCTCTTCTACAGAAGACACAGGAGACAATTGGTGTGCAGGAACAGTTTCACAGCCCAAGCGTGGAGTCATACGAATCTAAGTCTTGCGACCATGCCGATGTGGCGCGAATCCGTCAGGTGTGGCGCCGCCAGCTAGTAGCGCTTAGCCAACAGAGCGTGGCGTATCCGGGCCAGAGAAGAATGCTGAAGTGCCTGGTTGAACCTCTTCACTGGTGCATGCGAAATTCTGGGAAGCTCTTGCGCTAGAGCAGGCGCATTCAAAGGAAAAGCGCCTCCGCAACAGGTACTCCCGAAGCAACACGGCGCCACAAAAAAACTGAATAAGATCCGTCAGATTTGTCCGTAACGAAGCGTCGCGGGGATCTTATTGACGGTAGTAGGAGGGAAGCGCTATCTGCGATGAGCTGGGCCGGATAGCAGAGGCGCTCCGCAGTGCAGCACGCTTATTACTGGCAATAATGCGCGTAGGTTCCTTCCGGCCGAGGGCTGATCCACTGAAGAGGAGGAGGAAAAGCTTCAGGATCCTCCCAGAAGCTCCCTGGCCAGCGCCCGGATCGTCCAACGATCTTTTCTTGGAATCGCTGCAGGAGAAGCTGACGCGAGACCTCTTGAGGCGAGAAAGAGATGCTTGACGCCCGCCGGAGAGTCAAAGAATCATCACCACTAGAAGACACATCCCCAGCAGCGCCTTTTCTATGGCGTGCGGAAGCATCCTGGGATTGCACAACAGGAATACTTGAGGGGGTGACTGTTCGGGAGCAAGCCCCACTCGCCTCCTTTCGGTTTTCGACATGCCCTCTCCCTGAACCAGGGGAGTCCGACAGAGGTCTGAGCCTGGGAGAGCGAGTGGGCGAACAGACACCTCCTCCACTAACACTTCACTTTAGGAACCAACTTTCAGTAAGCAGCCCGCTCGTCTGGCGGATGGCGAAAGCACACTGAAAATTTAGTGTCCATCTGGACTTTTAACTCTGACACGGTGATAAGTTGGGATCAACAGGGTCGGACAAAGGAGAGTTAATAAGAGGTTAACAGATTGAATTACCTGCCCTACAGACTTGCAGATGATGACCTCTGCGAAGCTTTCCTAACTCTGTCCTTTTCTAACTTCCGTAGATATTTCTCTAAGGCTGACCATTCATCCGTTGTTAGATGCATACATTCCTCACATGTATTCTCTGAATTACAAAATTTACCCCTACATGAAGAGCAAACTGAATGAAATTGATCGATAGTATATAGGCAATTGGAGTCCTACAGCCCTAAAGCAATATCTATACTGAGAACCAGAATCAGACATATTGTACAAAAGAATTAGTCAGCCTGGTTGCAAAGCGCTAGCTAGCAAAACCACAAAGAAATACTTAAGTATAAATTGCAGACAAAAATTCAACCACGAAAGCGAGACCGTGTTGCGGTCTCTCGGCAGAAAAAACTTAATGGGTTCTAGAACATTGTTGGGATAGTTCTTGTTACCTATAGAGGTGCTGGTAGAGGATCACCTAGGTGTTTATAAGGCGCTAAGCGCAAATTTAAAATTCAGAGACGACAGCTATATGTAACAACCAGGTAAGTTCTATAAGTAAAAATTTGTATTTATATATTTGCGCATGAATACGATACAAAAAGCAGTACAGTTACTTTATTACAGTATCTCTCTCTCTCTCTCTCATTCGTAAATGTTAGCGCTCAAACATACTTTTACAACATTATTTCTCTATACGTCATTACCTGTACAGTATATAATTTTAAACTGACTGAATTTTACCTGTACTGTACTACCTTCTACGACCATTATGTACATGTTTTCGATATTTTATGGAACTGTAGGCTACTTTTGTTACGACTGTGACACATGACGTTTTGCCTAGTGACGCAAAGAAAACGGCCTTTACTCTAAGTGACAAAGAAAACGGCATCCCATGAATTAAGGGTAACATTAGTATACGTACGCACCTACTATAAATGCGCTATTATGAAACTGTGCAGTACTCAATTTTTATGTCAACCATTTACTGTATTCCTTTTTAAGGGTAATAAGCTAAATTTTTAAATAAAATTACACTAACTTTAGTTCATTTTAAAAGTTAGCTTAATACTTTGGGAGCATGATTAGGTCATATTTAGTACTTAAACTCTGGAAATAAACATTTATTAGCATTTTTAAAGACCATGCCAAACTTACGCTAACATTCACCTTGCACCCAGGGGCTCCGGAACCTAACCTCGCGTAAGTTCGAGGTATGACTGTATAACAAAAACTGCTCAACGAAACTGCAATTTTCCAAAATAATGACTAATTTCCTTGACTCAATTCAAGTGTGCCTTCCATGTGCTTTACTTTTAATTACACCAACTGATGACCAACCTAGCTGAGAACTGAGGGAACCTTATTTTGATTAAATTCATCTGTATCTATTCCAAAGGATACAAATAAACCACATAAACAAGTTACTTGTCTAAAACTACAAAAATCGACATTTCTGCAATGTGTCTCACTTGAGTTGTCTATAAGTTACATCTTTAAAAATGAACATATCATGTGAAGATCTGTTTAATATTTTTGTAGTTTTGTCAAAGAATAAAATCTTGAAATACTGGCTTTGTGTGTCATTATTTAAAAATTCACCACCAACTTCATCCTTAAACAACACATTCTATACAGAAAATCTGGCTGGTCAATATTATCATACAAATTGTGCAAACAGCAGTCTACATTTCACAAGATGATCAGAAAGTCTGCTTAGTAAAGGTCTTCTTTAACTAGTATCATTAATATACAAGATTCTTGTTGAGCAGAAGCTCCAAAAGTAAAAAGTAACAAACCAATCTGAAAAAAAGTGTTGTCAAGATCATCAAATTTTAATTACTACCAGACATTTTTAAAAAATGAACTTGCTGACAATTCATTTGTCAAGCAGGGTATTATCTTGATGTTTTAGAGTAATGACAAAATAAATTTTACTTGTTACACTAATTTGATTAAAACCTAAAAAAAAAGCTATATATATATATATGCTTTTAAACCCTCCTTTCAGCACTACACAGTATCATATTTCCATTGCTATAAAAAAAATAATACGGCAGTTTGTGAAAGATTAAATCAAACAAAAACCCTAAAAAAAATATATACATTACAAAAATACTACATTACTTTTCTACCCACAGGGTCCAACCTCTAAATTCTAATTAGAAACAAGGGATCAACCTCACCTGATACAGGCTGCTTAACTCAAAAGTGGAACCTTAAATCGCTGAACCAACCAAGGAAAGGCCTTGGTTTGACTGCGTAAAGTACTAGATTTGTATCTTATGAAATTGTAATTCTAATATGATCAAAATTCTAGGTGGCCATTCATGAAAATTTTGTATTCCCAAATTCTCCAATATGGTTCATTCCAACTGCTAACATACATCAAGCTAGTATTTGATACTTGAGAGCTCTGAAAATGTCTTTTGGAGGTAGTAATTAGAAAGTACTGTATAGTGTTTCTCTACTATTCAGGATCTTGATCTTGCAATAGATGATGAAACTATTAAGTCATTCACTATAAATCTTTTTTCACAAAACCACAAATGATGCAGCAGTTAGTCACTTGCTTTTGTATAAAGTGGTTCAAACACAATTACATCATCTGTCTAATCTAGGTCATGAAAAACTTAAACCTAATGATTATTGATGCTTTATTAAATTATTTCCACCAATGTTATAATAGTGAAAAAAAATTACTTTGTGTAATAATTCTGGTTCTAATGGATTTAGATGAAATACTTCCTGCAGACAGATACCCTGACACCAACTCTGAAGGTCCTGTAACATAACAGTCCATCACAGGGGCTAGAATATCCTTGGTGACAATGTTGCATTCACTTTGCATGGTGATGTTGAAGACACTGAATCCTGCAGTGAGAGAATCACCAATTTCTCCAACACCAGATGATTAATCACCACCAGCCAAAACTTGGCCACCAGTTGTGAACATCTTTGAAAATGGTGAATTAAAACAGCTAGATGCTGAGTCTTGTCTGTTAAAGAATTTAGAAGTTTGAGTGTGGTCAGTCATTGTGCCCATGAAGTTGACACTAGAAAAGGTGAGGCCCTACTTCCTCCACTGCGCCTTCCCTTACAGCAGTAGGGACTGAATAGAAATGTATTCTGACCCTGTAGGCCCAAGAAGAGATAGTGCCACAGTCCTTGTATAACCTGGGGAACTGTTGAGAGGCAAAAGCAAACTTTCCACAACTTGAGGACCCGCGCAGATTTTCCTTAGTGACGTTACGGATACGTCATTGTTGTGTCATAATTTCTACCAACTAACAGAGCCTTGCTATGATTTGAAGGTGAAGTTTTAGAGTTTTCTTGTGAAATGGCATCTTGTTATTGTGATCGTCAAAACGATGACAACCAACTTGACTGCTCTTCATGTAACAGGAAAGTACATCGGAAATGTGAGGGAATATCTATGGAAGACTACAGAAAGGTAGAGAAGTCAATTTCTATTGGATGTAAGGGTCTTAAATTCTACTGTAGAAGATGTGAGCCCAATTTTTCGGAGACAGTTACCTTGAGCGAGCTTGGCGAAAAATGGAAACGTTTGAATTAATGGCAAGAGATATGTTTGCTTCATTAGAGAAACAAATAGTTGAACTGAAGACAGAAAATCAATTTCTTAGGCTTAGGGTTACTGGTGGGCTACCTGTAAAGGATTTGAAACCAAGTTATTCTGACGTGGTGAAAGAGAGAAATTTGATTTTGATTGCTGATGAAGATGAGAATGAAGCTACCACAATGGAAGAGAAGAAAGGTGTATTAACAAGAGTCCTTGGGAATATTCAAATTAGTAATGTAAAGCCTACGAAAAAAGGTTCACTGGTCGTTGACTTTCCAGACAAGAAGGCTGCTAAACGAACTCTGGACCAGACAGCTGATGACCATAAATTATGTTCGACTGTACTTCAAAAGATGTCGCCTAAAATCACCGTTGCCAATGTTAGTAATCAAGAACAGATAGACGACGTCCTGCCTGCGATTTTGAAGAAGAATAATATATTTCAAGGTATTAATGTAAGTCCAGATGATATGAAACTAGTATCAACTAGAGAAGCTAAAGATGGTAAATCGTATAATTATACTTTTTAAATGTACACCTATCATTAGACGCAGGATATATGAAAATGGAGATATACTTTTCACCAACTTTGGTCGACATAAGGTATGGGATAGTTATCATGTTATAATATGTAACTACTGTCAAGGATATGGTCATTTTGAGTCCAAATGTAGAGTCAAGGCTTCAAATGGATCTCGGATATGTGGACGCTATAACGGAACTGATCATGAGACAAGGCAGTGTCAGTCTGAAAGTTTGAAATGTCATCATTGTGCGCGAATGAACCTCTCCAATAATGAACATGCTGTTTTTGACTGGAATTGTCCATCGAATGTTGCTGAGAGGAAGCGAACTGCTCAACAGACTGATCATGGATTCCAGTAATAGAAGAATAAAATGTGCCTTACTGAATGCGCAGTCAGTGCGCAACAAGACAACAGAATTAAGAGAATTAATCTGTGAACAAGGAACAGATGTGTTCGCTATAACAGAAACATGGCTAAGTGCTACTGATAATTTGAAAATTAATGAACTATTGCGGACACTCATAAACTTTTTCACACACCACGTAATTTTGGTCAGGGAGGTGGGGTTGGCATTGTTTTATCCAAAACATTTACAAACGTTAGAATTAGGATTGTTGGAGCATTTCTGAGTTTTGAGTACTTAGCCTTGGAGTTTAAGGCCTATAATGTACAGTTTTTATTTTTAGTAGTATATCGTCCTCCTCAGCTAAGCAGGGCTACGTTTTTAGAAGACTTTTCTGTATTGTTGGATTGTTTTGAAAATGAAAAATGTAATGTATATATATGTGGAGATTTTAATATGTGGTTAGAGAATTATAGAGATACAAATGTAAAGAAGTTTATTGATATAATGAACAATATGAATTTTGTTAATAAGGTGAATGTATCTACCTCTAGGTCAGATCATATTTTAGATGCTGTGTTTTGTTGTGCGGGTGATAATTACTTTATGAATTTGATAGTGAGCTAGATTTTTCTATCTCTTTTTACCACAGGCTTATTATGTTTGATATTTCAGTCTTATTACCAAGTAAACTTAGGACTAAAATAACATTTAGGAACAAACGGTTATTGGACTCTACTGTACTAATAGATGTGGGTGTTACTGTTATTGAAGAAAAATATAATGAACCCTGTGGATGTACCGACTTAAATAACAGCAGAAATATTTCGGTAGGTGAATGTATGGTCTGTCTTGTTGCTTTGTATTTTTCTGTATTTTCTAAAGAATATGATAAAATGTGCCCTGTGGTAGGAAAGATATTGTTATAAAGACAGCTCCCATGGTTCAATGCTGCAATTAGGAAGCTAGGAAAAACGGAGGTTGGCAGAGTCATGTTGGCATAAGCATAAAACAAAGAGAAATCGAATGTTATATGTGGAAGCTAGAATGAGGTAAATAGATTATTAAGAAATGTAAAGAAGACATATTATAATGAAAAAGTAACTGAGGTTGGGTCGAATATCAAAGGCTGTATTCTGTGTTCATGAACTTTTAGGGAAAATTAAGAGGCATGTTTTACCAGACGGGAGGTCTGAGCTTGAATTGGCAAATGAATTTGCTGAATTCTTTAGTCAAAGGTTGCCTGTTTACTTTGTAACTTCACAACTGATGTTTCTTGCCCTATCCTTACTTTCCTGATTTTCCTTTCTCAAAGTTTTTGCAGTTTGAGCCAATTTCACTCGATGCTTACAAAACTATGTTCATTAGTTCTGGCCGCTCTTATTGCAGTAACGATCCTTTTCCAATAAATGAGGTCATCGATGCCCCTAACATAGATAGGTTATTGCAATTGCAGCTTCGAATAGTCAACTTGAGTATTATTAAGAGCTTAGTCCCGTCCTCTGAAAAAGTTGCTATCATTAAACCATCTCTTAAAGGATCCCTTGATCATCAAGAATTGAAATCTTACAGACCAATTTCTAACTTGTCTTTTTGTCAAAAATGATCGAGACTTTCGTTTTAGATCAACTCAGTCAGCACTTGAAAGTAATTGGAGCTATTCCTGAAGATCAGTCGGCTTATCGGAAATTCCATTCTACTGAAACAGCTCTTTGTGCGTAATTAATGATTTGTTAGGTTTCTCTGATGACGGTAAATGTAGCTTGCTTATTCTCCTAGATCTTAGCGCTGCTTTTGATACAGTGGTTCATGAAGTGTTAAAAGAGGATATGACTGCTATTGGGATCGATGGGGATGCTCTTAAATGGTTTAATAACTATTTATCAAGAGATCTTTCAAGGTGAAGGTTAAAGATAGATATTCTGAAAGTAGAAAGCTCACCAATGGAGAATGTTCCACAAGGAAGCGTGATTTGGCCCGCTTCTTTTTAGTATTTATACAATCGAGTTGTCTTGGATATTTAAATTACATGGCATTCAATGTAAATTTTTTGCTGATGACACCCAGTTCTATTTAATAGTGGATGACATTATTGAGGATCAAGCTGTTATTGATAGACTCATGGCAGATGTTTCGAAATGGATGCAAAAGAAAAAGCTGAAACTAAATGAAAATAAAACTGAATGTATTCTAATTGGCACTAAATATAACTTAAGAAGGTTTGATAATGTTAATAGCATCTCCATCAATAAGGAGAATATTTTGTTAACTGATAAAGTCAGAGATCTCGGGGTAGTAGTTGATGGTTCTTTGACATTTGATGAACATATTAACAATGTGGTTAGGACCGCAAATTATCATCTGAGGAATATCGCATCCATTAGAAAATATCTTAACGAAGATGCCACTAAGCTGCTAATTAATAGTTTGGTAGTTAGTAGAGTAGACTATTGTAACTCGTTGTATTACAATTTACCTAATTATCGACTTAAGAAACTTCAAAAGATTTTGAATAGAGCTGCTAGACTAATTGTTGGTATATCCCCACGAGAACATATTACTCCAACCTTAAATAAATTACACTGGTTACCAGTCAAAGCAAGGATTATTTTTAAACTTTGCGTCTTAACATATCAAGCTATTAGCATCGGGAGAACCATTGTATCTTAGAGGTTGCCTGAAAGATACGTAGTTGGGCCTGGTGTTCATACACGCCTTTCCGTGATGATTTCAGACTTGATGAGCCTCGCAACGACCACTCTTGGTACGAGAACTTTTAAGCACTGTGCTCCTAGACTGTATAATCAACTTCCGGTATCAGTTAAGTGTGCTGAAAATATCTTTCAGTTCAAAAAGCTATTGAAAACCCATTTATTTTCACTCAGCTATAATACTGAGACAAATGCAATTAACCCTCTTTACATTACATAGACTTTTAAACTTTTATAATTTTTAACTAAAATATAAGTGATTTGGAAATCCCGTCTGAACACTTAATAGCGAAAGAAGGGATACTTGATAACCCGTCAGGCATAGACATAGACATAGAACAGAAATAAGGAAATAAAGTAGCCTATGCATCACACAAATCTAATGAAGCCATAAAGTCACCCTTCCTTCTTAAACTCCTCACAGACTGCACAGTCTCCATCCTGAAAGAAGTCAACCACAGAAATCAGTCATGCTGAAATCCATAATGGGTTCTAGGAAGTTTCCAAGACCACAGAGATAGGTGAAGAACCCAGAGACTAACTCACTTCCTTGACTTTTTTCCTTCTCTTGCATTACTGTACATCATGACAAGCAAGAGCTACAGAGGAGAGTTGAGATGACATGGGGAGGGGATCACGTCCAGAAGAGGAGGCATCCATCATAAATGACATTGATAAGCCATGGCTGCTCCTACCTCCTTCCAAGCTTTCCTGTGCTTCTGGAGACTAGCCACTGGATGATGAGTATTGTGGGGGAAGGGAATACCCTTCATCTATATCTTCCTCCTCTACCTGGTGACTTGGCTAGCATCTCCTTGCCTAGACTTAAGGGCAAAGAAAGACTCTTGGCATAAAAAGACTTCTGGGAGCCATACGGCACAGAAAAATGGAATGGAAAGAATACAACTGCTGATACCAAGAGATAAACAGCTTTGGGGTGTTGGCTGGAGTAAGATTTTAAGTGATAAGGCAACTTGGGAGGAGTACCAAGTTGAGGTGGCGAAGATTGCTTCGAGGAAGGACTGCCAATATTGAGAATTGCCATCCTGATGACTCAATTCATTTCTCAGGGACTCTAGGGAAAAGGGAAAGCAATACCTGTCATGTGGACATAAGCAACTCAAGACAGAAACTATCTCCTTCAATAGTTCTAGAGACAAACCCCTACCAGAGGATACATCAAGTGAGGGCAGGAACTTCAGCTGCTTTTTCCTCCTCTACCTGGTGGCTTGGCAAGTGACCAACCTCTTCAGTTGGGATTAAAGAGCAAACTAAGGCACTTGGCCTGAATATAACCCTGGGAGCTGATGGGCTGCAAATTGTCCAGAGCATGTGGAGAAAGGAAATAATGAACTATTTCCTTGGTTATCACTTTGTTTAACACTTCACCTCCTGGCCTAACCTAACATTTAAATCATGCAGGCTAACATGTGCTAGCAACAAAGCTTGTGTTTTGGAAAAGCAACACTCTCTCTCTGCTATGAAATTATTCGTGTAGAATGCACGTGGGTTATCTGATCCCTAACAAAACTTTTACCGTCACGGTTATGATCGCCAATAATATAAAAGTATAAAAATAACACTATACTTACACTGTGGAATTCCATTCAATTGTGTGCTCATTAAGGAATTTTCCGCTAAGGTTTGTTTCTTGTCGTGCCTCCAGCTTTAGCGAGGCTAATAGCTGATTGCTGCAAGTTGCAGGTTGCAGGATTCTAGCTACAACATTGCAGGCTGCAGGATCTGAGCAATAAGGTCGCCACTTTTATATTTTTACCTGGGAAGAGACTTTAAATCCTGGGCAGGGAAGTTACCTTCATGATCTAACTGAGGAAAGGACTTACCAAGAAACTTTACGTATCTGATTGAAATTGCATGGTCAGGTTAAGCCATAAGAAGAAAGAGATGAGCTGAGGGCTTTACTCAACCAGGAATGTTGCAGATAAAACACTTAGGTTCACTTAAAAGCACATATATTTACATTAACATCACATATATTTACATTAACATCACATACATTTACAGTAACACAAAATCAGAAGAATGGGAAATAAATTAGACAGGTAAACAGAGTCCTCCAAAGAACTAAATTACGATAACAAAAGGATAACTGAAGATGCCAGGGAAATCCACTTCAAGGGTACCGTAGAGCAGGTTTCAAAGGTTAGAACCATCGGCACACATGCACAATGGAACGGGGGATTCCACAGCAAGCAACTCTGTCTCATGTCGGAGTGTGGGCCCTCGTCGTTTTCCCAGATGGAGGGAAGGAATTTAAGGGACTTAGCAATGGAAGAATAACAGGCTAAGAAAGCAGCCACGTGTCTTGGGATATGGCCCTGATGAGGCAGAGGTCAAGTAGAAAATGTTGCTGGATCTGCTGCCAGGGCGTCTTTGCCTTGGTTCGGGCTGCATGGCTCCTTTTATGGCCTCTGCTGGATTATCTTCCCATGCTCTCGGCATCCCATTTTCTATGGGTGCGCACATGGGTTTTGGCACACTCCCATGACCTTACGATTGCCCGGTCAGCCGCATGGTAAGGAGGCGACAGTGTGGCAGTTGGCTGCTATGGGGCCTTCCAAAACTTTCTCTTTGGGTAAATCCCCATCAGCGGTTCATCTGGCGCCTGCAGCAGGGATTTTGTCTCTAAACGGCTTCACACCTGGAAGAGAGGTTTCGAGGCAGTCATGGAGTGAGAGACAGGATTACCAGAGTATCCAGGAAACGATAATAAGAGATTTAAGAAGGGGCAATCTTTTCCATGCCCTCCTTGTCAGTCAGCAGTGTGATTACAAGTTACTGCACTTCTTTTGAAAAGAATAGAACAATTCAATTTTACAGTAAATTCTCTTAAAGGAATAAAAGTTATGCTTTACTGTACGTTCCTTTGCAAAGCTTGGAGGACGAGTTGACTTGGGAAGGGTATCCCTTCACTGCAATATATATACACGCATAACTTAATGGTTTTCATTCAGTTATAAATTCTATTTCATAAAAATGCTTACAATCTTATTGTTCTTCAAAATTTGCAACATCTTCCCATGGCATGTTACATATTTCATGGAGGCAAGTGTCTTTCTCTATTTTTTCAAAGTAGCCTGTGTTGGTGACTTGAGTAATATCTCATTTACTTTCCTGAATTTTCGCCATAGTTTTTGTATAGGAGTATTGCTGGAAATATACAGTTTCCATAATACAATCTTCTATACAGTTCATTGATGGTTTGTTGTACAATGGTTTCACATAAGTTTCCTTATTGTAAAGGTTATGAATTATCAATTTGACCAAAACTAGGTAGATTGTCAAGTCTTCTTCCACCTCTTTAATTAATTGTGACTGAGCACGTGACTACCAAGGTACTCTGTGTTTGTTACAATCTGGTATAGAATGTGGTTTGGTTTTATCTGTCAGTTTTGATAAATTTTGCAATGAAGTTAGTTATACTATGGTCTCTTCACTATTCAAGTGGAATGAGTTAAAATTGGAAATTATCTATCACAATATCAAAAAATCCATTTACTACGCTGGAGGAGCAAAGTGTGACACCCACTGATGAGAGTCTCACGTGGCTTTGAGAAATGTGTACTGTTTTGTTATCACTGAGACAGCACAAATAATTTAAATTCATAATCTCCATTTCCAGCAAAATCTGGTGATATACAGTTGTAATTCCAAAGAGGGTTTTGAACATTACAACTGCCAACTTTTATGATATTTGTAGTAAAAAAAAAAGAATAACTTTTAGTTTATGTTATTATAAACCTGTGTCACCCAAAATACATTTAAACATTATGTTGTGATGCCCTCACACAGGGACTGATAATACTTCTGCTTAGATTATATATATTTCTACTTTTGCAGGATAAAAACTTTTCTTGTTTTTTCTCTTCATGTGCTAAACTATTTCGCTTGTATGAATAATCCTTTTCTTTGAGTATACCATGGTGTTACAAATTTGTATCACTCACTATATATTTATATAATCTATTGTATAAATCTGGCTGTCAAAGTCACATACTTGTAACAAAGTTGGTCCTTCTTGTTCTGGATTGCGTCCCACTTACCAGACGGAAATATGCACTTCATGTGCTATCGTTTCTCAAGGGTTTTTTTCTTTTCACTTCTACAGACAGCACATATAATCTGCAGCAAAAACAGCCTGTGCAAGTAAAGGTGATTTTAAACAGTAACGTGAGATATGCAGTGTGTGCAATATGCTCCTGACCACCATCCCAAACAATGATAGGGACCAGTATAAACCAGCCCTTTGGGTTTATGGATTAACCCTTTACCGACCAAGTGTCCCGTACAGGCTCTTAAAATTGGCTACTTTTGGGAACTCGTGGCCAGCAAGCTTATGCATGTATGAAATTGACTATCTGGTACCTTATTGTCACACCTCCCAACTCTTCAAATCAACCAATCAGAAGACAGCACTGTCCATGGGGTGGGGCGTGTGTGCTTTTGAATCGCCACCTGTCTCTTGAATGACGGATAGGTGCATTCACGCTAAAATTGTTCGAAGGATCCCCTACACCCCGTTTGTAATCATGGTAAGTACACAGTTTTTTCATAGGTTGTTGTTGAATGATGTGTCTTCATGCTGAAGTGTTTTCAAGGTGATGTGATAATATTTAGTATTTGAAATCATAGCCGTAATAAGTATATATCCATCGCACGGGCTACTTCGGTCCGTAACGGTAAAAGTATGGCGCAACACGCGACACCAAAAATTTTTTCAGAAGCTAATTGCTTTTACTTTTTTTGCAGATTAGGAGTGATATGTTTTATGGGCGAAGGAATGCTGCCTTGGAACACAGGGAGGGAAGTGCGCACGGCATGGATAGCCCCAGAAGAAGCCAAGATAGTGATGTTGATGTGGAGGTAGACAGTGACTGAGGACCCAACATACCAACCTGATGAGGACGAGCTGGCTGACGCGAATTTCTTCAGCCTATTACTTCACGAGGTTAGTATCATAACAACATCATGTATTTTTCATTGTTGATGGATTACATATCATTTATACATATCATTCTATTTATTTTACACAGTGCCAACACTCTATTTATTTTACACAGTGCCAACACACTCATACACATGCTCACACTCATACATACACAGATGCACACACTCATACATACACAGATGCACACACTCATACAGATACACATAACTTCATGTGTTTTTGAAACTTTTCATTGTTGATGGATTACATATCATTCTATTTATTATACATATCATTCTAGTTATTATACATAGAGCCAACACACTCATACACATGCACACACTCATACAGATACACATAACTTCATGTGTTTTTGAAACTTTTCATTGTTGATGGATTACATATCATTCTATTCACTATACACAGTGCCTACACACACACATACACACACACATGCACACACTCATACACACATGCACACACATACACACACACACATACACACACAATAACACACTCATTGTCCACACACACAACACAATCATGATTTATTGTCTGTATTACTAATGTGACTCTTTTCTTATTTCAGGTGGCCGTCCTGTCCCTGTTGCAATGCCACACCCTATGCCAGATGTGGTAGATAGTGATGCTGATGTCAAGGCTAGGCAGACCTGTAAGTTTTGTTCCTGTAAGGGCCACATCCACAGGTCCCGGTGGGTGTGTGAGGACTGTAAAGTGGCACTGTGTCTGACTGATGCAAGGAACTGTTTTGCACTCTTCCACAAGGCATAAATTTTGTAAATATTGTATATATTTTGTGTAAATTTGTATGTTGTGGAAGTCTTGTAAGTTTGTTATTGTCTATTTTTATGCTAACCTATGTACGCCTAAGCTGTAAATTATAATTACTAACACATTTCACTGCCAGTATTACTTGTATATTTTTTTATTTTTGTAAAATAAAGTATTCAACTATCCCAGGGTATCTTTTATACATCAATAGAGGGAAAAAAACAGAAAAAAATTCATAATAAACACTGTAGCAAGTCATATTAATGTCAAACACAATAAATTCATCATGGAAATTGGTAAAAAGAGGTGAGTATATAAAGAATGGTATTATCGGGAAAAAGTTTACCGTTATAGTCCGAAGTGTCCCGTACGGGATGAGCGTGGTCCGTCGGAGCTCGACCGAGGCATCCATACGGGTTACTTTACTGAATGCAATTATTTGCCAAGTTTTGCAAGATTTCAAAAAATGCACAAGAATGATTTGATCTTGTATTTTGATATACTATCACATACTAAGAGGGTTTTTTGAAATTTCCCATAAAACCTAGGGTGGACTTTAAAGGGTTAATGGGAGTTGGGGGAAGGGAATTAATCTTCCCAGCAGAGTTCTGGCAGAATATCCTTCTCCCATCCTGAGTATACGCCACTGTCAGACAAACATGCCAAGGCGTCAGAACCCAAGATTTTCCAGAATGACTTCTCTGATGGAGAGGAAGTGTAGTCAATTGGGACATATATATGCCCTGAATGGTGGGAGAGCTACAAACCAAGTGCCTCAACAACCTTACTTAACCTAAGAGGTCCAGGGGCACTGGCCAGTTTTTTGCAAGAGAAGAAGCTTCTGGAGGTGGACCTGGGTTCCCCAACACAACAATCCAACATTAAGACCCCAACAAGGACTGCCCTCCTCCCATGGATACCCAACCCCGCTCCTGTTTCCCTAATGATTTCTAGTTCTTTACCTGAGGCCCCCCTCTCAGTCCAGTGGTATGACTTTCTTTTAAAATTTGAACACCACAGTTCCTTCAGATTTGATGTAATTCTGATAAAGCACGATCCTGGCAGCCCTACCGACCGCCATTCCAAGAAACTGTACACTGACTCATCACTCTCCCCACCCCTTTTCCCACCACAAGTTTGCCAACAATATTATAATTCTCTCCCTCTCTCTCTTTATAAATATATCACTCAATCTCTCAAAAGTAAACCTCTGCTCTCTCTCTCTCTCTCTAATACTGCATTCATTCCTATATTGTTCTATAAATTTTCCTTGGACACTGACCAAAAGCATTTTCTCTCATTATTTAAGATTGTGTTTCCAATTATGCATGAATTCTATTTCATTTTTGTGTCATAACATCAATTTTGAGTAAGATTTCACAATTTGTGTCATAACATCAATTTTGAGTAAGATTTCACAGTAGATCTTAAAAAAGAATGATTGATAGTGTATTCTACTCTGAACTGTCACTACTAAAACTTGAAAGAATATTGTAGAGGCTGTTACAGTACTCAAGTATCAGCGATAACAGAACTTCTGTAAAATCCTTACGATTGAAAGTTGTAGGAAATCAAGCAAGCAACAAACACAATAAGACTTTCAAGCTCAGCCACCTTTCTGGAGTTTCAGGATGATGCATTATTAAGTAGTATTTGTTGCTGAATGTACAATTTCAATTTCTTCCTCTTTCCAAGTGAACATAACCTCACCCAAAGCTTGTCAAATACAGCAACTGAGTTATAATTCATTGAAAAAGTACAGGTTAAAAAGCATAAGGTCACAAATATGAGTGTCAGTTCATTATCAGAATGATTATGCTTTTAAGAATAACCTAAAATAACTCTCACTAAAATAAAGAAAATTGGATGTTTCTTTTTGATGTACATCAAACAGACACTTTGCAAGTTGTCACTTGTTTCGTAACCCTATTTGGTTTTGAATATGATACTGTATAGTGTGAAAATTGTACGACAAAAACATATGAAAAAGTAAGAAAAATAGGTAAACAAACTCACTGATCACCCAAAAACCTACTTTCTCTTTTGCTTTCCCCCCCAAAAAATACCTCAACTAGTTGTTCCTTAACAGCGTACAGCTGTTTTTCAGACTCTAGCTGTGCATCTCTCTTGGTCTGAACAATGATATTGGCCAAGTCGTCACTTGCCTTTTGAACCTCTTCACATTCTTTCTTTAACTGCACAAGTTCTGTATTGCAAGTTGCTAGTGAAAGGGTAAGTTGGGATCTTTTCACTGACACCTACAGAAAACATCAAAATATAGTATATGTTCTGCATGCAAAATAATAGTCATAGTCTTCTATTAAAGCAGGGGCCAGGCAAAACTCATAGCATGAAAAGCTTATACTAAAAAGGCACAAAGATTACGCTACACAGCATTTATAACCAGGAACATGTGCAATCATCACTACGGATTAAAAATAATAGAGTAACATTGTTATGGAAAGAACTCAAGAAAATGTACATGAAAAATGCCTTCAATAAAAGATGTCAAAACTAGTTAGCAATATGAACACCTCCCAGAGGTTACTCTCTCACGTTAACAAACAAAAGTTCTGTTACTAACTAAAGATTGTACGGTATGTAAAATGTTCTGAAACTCACAGCAGGATACCTGTGACACAAAAAATTTGGATAACATGCCTCAACTCCAACTACAAGGCCATTACTTTCATGACTGATACTGTGACACTGCTTTCATAGTTCAGTATCAGTCAAGAGGGTTTTCTGATTAATGCCTTTTATTCTCTTAAAAATAATCCTTCTGAAAGCCACAGTCATATCTTCAAATGGTGAATATAAATAAATAATAGTAAAAAACCTATCTCAGACAGGTGTCTGCAATCTCTTTTTAAAGAGTACCAAATGAGCAAGCATACAATACATTCCACATAATTACCAGAATCTTGATAACATCAGTAAGATGGCCCTTCTATAAGAAAATGCCATATCTCCGAAAGTTTTTATTACAGCTTCCTGTATACTTCATGTGTCTGTTCACTAAATAGTGACAATTAAAGGGAGACCTTTGAAACTCAATGACTAAAAAATTTCTTCAGCTACTGCAGAAATATATCAATGAAAAGGTACTGACTCAGCCTTCCTTTTATAATACCAGAGCAAAACATTATGACACTTACACAGTTATAAATGGCAAGCTGGGGGTCTTTGTTATAAATTATTCTGAAGATTGTTAGTTTAACAATCTCAATTTAATATATCCATTCACCAAATCATTAGTAGCATACACGGCAAAAAACCTGTTAGTAATGTTAGTTGTCAGTACTTTGTTGGTGAAGTATGAAGAATATCATTACCCATTGTAATTTTTTAAAACTTGGTCACATAACTTTGCAAGCATCCAGAAAAAAATAATAAAAATCTACTCAGGACATTCGCAAGCAATGGTTTTTGCACATATTCTTTCCTATAAAAATAAAATTCCAAGGCCATTTATGAAATGGCTTACAATTCCTTCAATTACTAGTTTTCGTATAAACCAGTTATAAAGGTTAGAAAAGTTCCCAAAATACGTAAAACAAAATCAATTATTTGTATAAACCAACAATTATAAAGATTAGAAAAGTTCCAATAACATGTAAAAAAA
>NC_089758.1:937299-997299 GCF_040412425.1 Macrobrachium rosenbergii
ACTGTAAAATCACAGATCTTCAGGGAAACAGAATTGAAGTAGTAAGGCAAATTGATTTGCTTTTTAAGTTAGAAGAATCCCAATTAGGGAAAAGGTTCCGGAATACCACTATGTTAACTGACTGAAGAAACAAAATTCAGAAAACCTCCTTGCTGAAAGAACAGAGAAAAGGGATATCAGGTATGAAACATGAATGCACAACTAATCAGCAATAACCTAGGATCTGACCAGGAAACTCACCTGAAATTAAACAGAGAATTAAGACTTAAACCAGGAGAAAGCACCTGGAGAGAATGCACAGTAAATCCATTATATGAAGGCAAAGAAGTTCTAACCCTTACATAAGGAGCACAAGTAAATGGAATACATTATTCCTCCAGCCTAAACTAAATTAGACAAGGTAAAATGGCTTTACAAGTTATAAATAGCAGAGGAGGAAAAGTTAGACTATCACAAGGTACAGAGATAGGTTTAGCAGAAATATATACTTTCTCTATTCAAGTAGTAGAGAAGGAAACAGTAGCAGCAATCAGTAAAGAGAACAAAATTCAACTCATGAAACAGAATTGAGAAAAGCAAAGATATGGACTCAATTGAAAGACATCGAAGACGACTCTGCTAGAGAGAAACTCACTGATTTACTGAGTGAATATAGTGATATAGTCACCATAGAGGGAGACACCCTTGGCAATACAGGAGAAACAACCCATAGAATAAATATTCCACAGCATACTAAGCCAAACTACATACCAGCTTACAGAGTAGCACATTCCCAGAAAGAGATTATTGAAAGAGAAGTGCAACAGATGAAGAAGCATGGGATACTAGAACCATCAAAATCTCCGTGGCCTTTTCCACTTTTGCTAGCTCCAAAGAGAGATAAAACATACTGAGTGGTAGTTATTTTAGAAGGTTAAATAAGATAACTGAGAATGATCCTTATCCAATGCCATCCATGACAGATGTTATCACAATTATTAGATCCAAGACATGTTTCACCACAATTGATATGTTGCAAGGATTTTTACGAATTCCTTTAGACAAAGAAAGTAAGCCTTTGACAGCTTTTTCCATTAGGACAGGATCCTGAATGGGATATCAATTTACCTTAGTACAACTGTCATTAAATGAAACAAATCATTCCAGTACTCAAGCAATGCCCATTAAAAGCTTTGATGGCATACGAACCAAGATCACCATATTATTCCGAAGACATCATGAAAACATGAATTAGTAATTTCAAGGTAATTCATATACAGTTACACAGGAATCTTGATGAAGCCCAAAACACCATGACAGGCAATCATCAAGAAGGATTAAAGCCAGTAGATTACAACAAAGGGGATGAAGTCTACATCAAGAAGGAAGTAAGAAGTGGATTTAATTATAAGTTAGCCACTAAATTCACAGGTCGGTACAGAATCATAGATGTACAAGAGACGAAAGTGAAGGTGACGAAAGTAAACAACCAAATACTGTACCTTCCACATATGCTGAATAATTAAAAGAACAGGGATTTTGGATAAATAAAGACAAAGTTTAGAGAACTAAAGAACTCAAGGAACCAGAATTGACTGATGAATTCGAAGAAGGAAAAACTAGGTATAATCTAAGAAATAGAAGAGTCGCACTTCAGTAATTATAATAAGAACACACCCATCACTCTTCCTATTATTCCATATCTGATTTCTTTACTGCTAAGTTTACTTTCATCGGCTGACTTAGGAATAAAATTTTATTTTGTATTATTGCAATTCTTACTTTCATTAGTTGGTGTTGTAGCAAAAATTTGGGGTTAAGAGCTCTAACTTCGAGTTTACTTTTCTTTGACTATAAGAGGAATATTTAGGAAACGAGAGAATGTAAGTGAAAGTTTTAAAAAGCAATGTAATCATTTCAAGTAGTTTATCAATTATATCTTAGCTTTCTAACCAAGCACGACTAACATCTTTTAAGAAGGAATTTCCTAGACAGACATTAAATAATTTTAAAAAGAAAAATCTTTTTACCATTAATTCAGACTTGGATGAGGAATATCATGAAATCAGAAAGTACCTCAGCTACTTAGATTTGCAAACTGTGCTGACATTATCCATTCAGGAGAAGGATGAAGAATATCATGAAAAGTACCTCAAATACATGAATTCACAAAAAGCCAAAGTCCACAGAAAACAAGAGCCAACTGTACTGACTTCACCTATTCCTGAGAAGGATGAATAATATAATGAAATAAAAACGCACTTCGGTATCAAACTCTCATTATGCAAGAGAGAGAGAGATTAATTTGTAAAAACTCAGCAATCAATTAGAAAAATTTTTATATATTACATAGACCAACAAAAATCCAATTTTTGAGCATATCACAGCCTCCCTAGGAGGTCTTGGGGAAATCCAGCAAAAAACAGGAACAATCTGCTGTACAAGACAGATAGCAGCAGCATAACTGCTCAATATATAACAGAGAAATAATTAAGTTCCCACAGATGGCAACAACGAAGTGACCACTGTCTTCACAGGTTTTCTGAAACACCATAACACTTTACATCCCAAACAGATATAACCTTCATTCATAACGAAGTTATACAAGTAAGAAAAGTGAACACCACCCTAAAAACGTCAAAGAATTTTCCAGGTTCATATCTGATTGAGATAAAATGGTGGAGACAGCATTGCACGTTCATAGAAACGATTCAGTCTATGAGGAATATTCAGTAAACTCCTTAAGTAATTTACATTATACCAAAAAGCACAACCAAAAAATCATTATAAACTGTAAGTGCAGAGTAATTTACTAGAATTATAAAGAATAACTCTCCCATTGGCTTTCAAAATGATTAACAAAAACTTGAGAAATTTTCAACCAAAGACAGGCGTAGTGGACCTAACACGCAGAACACACGAAGCCAAGTAGCTGAGTTTACGAATGCATTCATATACTCGTGGTATTAGTTGAAATCATTGCAAAAGTACCTGAAGCATTAATATATTTAGCATACTATCAAAACTTAAGAAAATCTGGAGATCTAACCAATGTACACTGCTATATTTACTAAAGCATTAATTAATCCAATAAGTTACGTCCATACCTGTTCAAGTTGTCTTTTTAAGGAATTGATCATTGAATCTTTTTCAGCAATGGCTTCCACGGCATCATCCCTCTCTTGCGTAAGGTGAGTGTTTGTTTCTTTGGCTTTTGACAGATCAACCTCACAGTCCTCAGCCTGCTGATTCAGTGAGCTCTAGAAAAGAAAAAGCAGTTTACACTGATAAAAGCAAGGACAGGAAATTAAAACACTACAACAATAAACAATCAAGTGTTCTGGATGTGGCAACATAAATAACAATTTATCATTAACCCTACTTACACTCATTAATCCTTATTGGAAATGGACTGTAAAGGAGTAAGTCAAAACCATTCTTTACTTATACTCATCAGTATGCTCAAAAAGTTTTCAAGAGTTAAAAATAGGTAAAAAAAATTCAAAGTTACTGTATTAGTAAAAATCATTTTCTTCTAATTCATCAATACATTTGAGATCATTGGCTACAGTACGATAATATACACTAAAGCTTAAAAGGGTAATATTTTCAGCTACTCAACCAGCTGTGTCCACATGCTAATGGAAATTTGAAAATAAAATTACTTTTGTAAACAAGTTGTTATGTAATAATGACAATATTTCATTCAATCTTAGTAGAAAACCTACACGTACTGGCCTACTGTGCCAGTTTGATGAAGGGGATAAGAAAACCAAAACTAGCTCTCGTACATCAGTTGAATCTTTACCTGGACAACAGGGTAATAAGGTGTAAGGGTAGACTAGAACACATACAGTTACTCGAAGCTGCTAAGTTTCCTATACTACTGCCGAAGAGTTGCTATGTTACTCGGGTAATTATTAAAGAACATCATGATGCTAATGCTCATGTGGGTGTAAATGCAACTGTGGCGAGTGTCAGACAGGAGTTCTGGATCCCACAGATAAGGCAACTAACTAAGAGTATAATACACCATTGTGTTATTTGTAGGAGAATGCAGGGGAGGCCATATAGGCCCAATGTAGTTCTTCCATTACCTGAGTTCAGGATGCAATGTAAGCAACCCTTTAATACTACAGGAGTGGACTACACCAGCGCATTATGGGTTAAGGGAAAAGGACAGACTCCTGAGAAGGCTTATATCATCTTATTTACGTGCCCAATAACCAGAGGCATACATGTGGAGCTAGTTGATAACCAGTCCTGTGACTCATTCCTCATGAGTTTTAGAAAATTCTGCAGCAGAAGAGGTTTCCCAGCACTCATGTTGAGTGACAATGCCACCAAGTTTGTAGCAGCACCAGAATACCTTAAGACCATGTTGGAGAATCCTAAGGTAAAGGAACACCCGTTAGATATGAGTAGGGCTGGAAGTTCATTCCAGCGAGAGCACCGTGGTTTGGTGCTATATGGGAAAGGCTGATAGGACTTCTTAAGTCATGCCTAAAAAAGATCGTAGGCCAAGCCTTACTCAGTTTTGAGGAACTGACCTGTGTGCTGGTGGAGCTGGAAGGAATTATTATTGTTATGGTATTATTATGAGAACTATGATTATTATTTCCAAAAAGCACGCAAAGAATGGAAAATCATTAAGAACAACCAAAAATTACACATTGGCCCCACCCTAGCGATCTTAGAATGCTGAACAGACTATAGTTCTTTGCTTAAAAGAAGAAAAAACCAGCAGGCAACAAAATGTGCACTTACTATTTGTTCTTGCATCTTGGCCACTTTGTTCTTTAGAGTTGTTATCTCATACTTCAACTTCTGAACTTCTATACTGGACGCCTTCAGAGCATCTTTATCATCCTGAATCTCTTTCTTGAGCCGATTTGATAAGCCATCCATCTCATGAACAGTCTCTTGGAGGGCTGAATTCTTCTTTTCTGATTGTTCTTGCTTCATAGCACTAAAAAACATAATACAATGCCAATTAATAACATCTATTAAAGAATTGGGAAATTTTACTACAAGTCAGAGCCAAAAAATTGCCAAAGATTTTCTTAATAAAGTGCTTTTATATAAAGAATAGTGAAAATGTCACAAAATAATAATTTCTGAGAAAATTCATGGACATGAATGGGAATATGGCTAACCTTGAAAACTTGCATTTCAAACCTAAGTACAACAGTAAAATACGGTTGTTCCCCAATGTGATATATATGTATGAAGTACGAGAGCATATGATCCACTGTCAAACCCTTAGTGAAAGAATGACCCAGCACTGCAAAGTTATTGCTTACAATGTAAAAGCAAATTATTTCATATTACATAACTGTTCATACATAATACTACAAGCCACAATTCTGCAGAAGTTAAATATCATATGATGGTAAAAATCAATTGTTCTTTCAAGTATAGTAGCTGTTGGATCTGATTTACCGCAAATATGACTTGAATCACCGAGGACAGTAAGCAGTTCATATACAACAAATAACCTTCATTTAACAAGGGTTTCCTTGACTATTATACATTGGTCTCCTAAACAGATGCAGATGTGTCTCAACTGACTTCTGCCCTATACCGCACTATGAGCAATTTGCTAGATTTTTTAAGCTTGACATACAAAAGAAAAAAACTACTGATGATATGCTTAACAGGCTTTAAATAGTAAATGATTTTTCAAAATGCATGCACTATACGATGTGGAACCTCAGTTCACAAACTTCCTGTTCACGAATGGAGTTTTGGTTACGAACACACAAACCCCCACAAGTCGCCTCAGCCAGCAAGCACATCCTCAGTTACTTTCTGGTGTACCTGCCATGAACAGTGTTCGTCCAAGTGTTGTGTTTGTAAACCTTACTTTTTCGATCTTTTTTGGCTTACTGAATTATTTTAGCCCTCATTATGGCTCCTAAAAAAGTAAAAAGCATATTACTGTGGAAGCCAAGAAGGATATAATAACAAAACATGAGAATGGCATTCATGTCCCCAACATCACCAAACAGTACAATAGGGCAAAACTGACTTCTACTTGCATGATCTTGAAGAACAGAGGCAATAAAGTTGGCTGATGCGGCTAAAGAAGTGACTGTGATAATGCAGCAAAGGCCTAATGAGATGGAGGAAGTGGAAAAACTGTTGTTAGTGTGGATAAATGAAAAGCAGCTGGCTGGAGGTAGCATTAGCAAGGCAAAAATTTGTCGAAAGGCTGACAGTTGCACAATGATTTGTTGGCAAAAACACTAAGTACAAGTGCTGACAGTAAACACTTTTAAAGCAAGTAAAGGGTGGTTTGAAAAATTTCACCAATGAAGTGGAATTCATAGTGTTGTATGCCATGGGGAGGCTTCTAGTTTGAACAAAAAAGTTGCGGATGGGTTTGTGGACCAATTTGTGAAGTTTGTCGAACATGAAGGCTATGTCTCTCGTCAAGTGTTCAATTGTGATGAGACTGGCTTACTGTATTTTGGAAGAAAATGCCAAAAAGGACTTACATCACCCAGAAGTAGAAGGCACTGCTTAGACACAAGGCAATGATGGACAGGCTTACACTTTTATTATGCGGTAAAGCAAATGGTGACTGTAAGATCAAGCCACTTCTTTACTATTCCGAAAATCCGTTCATCTTCAAGAGCAGTAATGTATTGAGGCTATACTGTATTGCCTTTACAGTAATGTGGAGGGCGAATAGCAAGGTGTGGGTAATATCATAATTTTTTAAAAGTAAATTGTATTTTTCCTAACTATACAAACCCGAGGTCCTCTACATTACATTTCATGCCCACCTCATGCCACCCCTCAATCTGATACCTGGGCCAAAAGGCAAATTGGAATGTTTACATCAGGGCAGGCGGTACCCCCACCTCCAGGAGAGTAGTTAACTGCCTAACCACTTTGTTCGAAAGTTCAATGGCCGTTTCCAGCCTATACTGAAAGTAATTCCAAATGTAAAGGACCTCAGGTTTGTATAGTTAGGAAAAATACAATTTACTTTTGAAAACTGTGATTTGTTCCAACACAATACAGTGCTGTATACAAACCGTCAGTCCTTTACATTAAGAAGACTCACTGGTTGGTGGGAGGAACCTGAGTGAGTCTCTATGAACTAACTGGAGTTCACCACACCTGGTCTTCCCTTCCTGGTCGATAGAGTGAGGAAGAGAAAACTGCCTCTGACAAAATGATTGGGTTGTAAGAAACATGGGATCAATTGTCAGACTTCTGGGTCCCTTTGCATGAAAGAGTGTTAGGAACAATCGTTTGCCAATTGTTCCCTTGATGGGTTGTTGCCTCCTTTCCTTTTTATTTTTTCCTTTGTGTAAGGAGTTGACATTTGTCATGGGGTGCTTGACAGCGTCAGTCAGGTTCTGGAGGGAGGAACGACCGGTGGTCAAGGGCAGCAGCGAGTCAGCAGTTGGGGTAGCAGCAGCAGGTATTCGTACCTGAGAATCGGAGTCTTGGCAGCAGAGCATACTGATGGACGTGATGGTGGTTGTTTCAACTCTGTCGTGGGCGTCCGGTATTGAAGAAGGACGCCAGTACTGCCATAAGGACGAAATGGTTGTCATGTCGGCTCTGTCTTGGTCGTCCGGCATTGGACTGTGGTCCTCACTGCCTGAGGAAGTGTTCCCGTTTGCTTTATGCATTATTGTTATGACGCTACGCTGTTACTTTAATTATGTATTATGCTGACTGTTTTTGTTTCTGTATATTTACTGTTGCTTTTGTTATCATTATTATGCTGACTATTTTGAGTTTCTCATTTGTTACTGATTGTTATTATGCTCCCCACTGTGTCGTTTACTGTACCAGTCATGTATTACTGTTATTATGCTGCTTCAGTGTTATTTTACTGAGCAGTCTGTTTTTGATATCATGAAACTGGTGTGTTTAGTTTTCGTGTGACGTTGCTCTTAAATTGTTGATTTGTCTATTGACTTAGAAGTTTTGATTAATTTGCTTGTTTTAAGTGTTATTTATATTAACATTTATTTCACGTGTTTTCGCCACCCAGAACCTTGACTCAATGTATACTATGTAAATAACATTTTGTAAATAAATTAACATTAAGGCTACTTTTTGGTTTTGTTCTACTCCTCCCTCCTTTGTTTGTCACCTCTCATCAGTCATTACAGCCCAATTGTTTGCTTTTGTTAAGAACCTGTTGATCCCAAGGTAGCGAGTTCGTAATAAAGAGGAATCGTAAGTTCATGCAAAGTAGGCTAAGAAGAACTTGGAGTCGGATGACATTAAGGCAATCACAAGCATTGGGTTTGCCTTATTGTCATGGTCTCCTTCTGCCCCTTGCAAGGGGAAGGAGTGGGGATGCTTCTATAAACCTGAACGGAAAATAGAACAGGAGCTCCCGTTGGGTTCCTAGCTTCAGCTCTAACAGCTGCCTTTCTTTTCCTGTTTCTTTCTAGCTTGTTTAAATATGATTTCAGTGTCTTCCACTTCCCTTGATCCCAGTCTTTACATTCAATACACAACAAGTCAATCGAACAAGTCTGCCTCCTACAACTGCTACAGATTGTGTAGGAATCTTAAGACACTTTTGTCACTCTAGTTTTGCAACCTTTGCTGCAAAAACAAATACCAGAAGCACTTGTGTCAGACATCGTCAGGAAAAAGTCGTACATCCTGACAAATAGGACTAACATATCCTATGCTATCTGAAAATTGCATGGAAGTTACCAAAAATAATGAATATGTCACCAAATAGAGACAAAGAACAATCATCTGGACACCAAGTTCAAATCAAAGCTATGTAAGACAACTGAAGTTCAGTCGTTAACCGGCAGAAACAAATTGGGCTCTCCTGCTGTGTTGTACCTATCCTTCCCTGTAGGTGGGCGGGGCCTCGTTATCTACACTAAAAAAAAAAAAAATTGGAACGCTACCACGAATTTTTAATTTTTAGCTGCCACGCGAGTTAGAAACATAGTCTATGTAATTACTTGGTAAAACTAGCCACTTTGTTTTCCTTCTCAAAGTATGAAAAGAAGTTATACAGGCCTACTTTTGGTTTAAAACTGAATACACAAAATATAATTTTACTTTAAATTAGATCATAATTGCATTTTGGACTTGAAAACATAATTTAATGTTTTACTGTGCACTTTGAATGTTTCTGATATTCGTTTCATTAGCAACTGACCTCACAAACCACACTTAACCAAACATATGGTACCAAGTCCTAAGCCTTGTGCCTAATATTAGTTTGAAAACATTCCAAAACTTACCCAAAATCCCCACTTTCCTACTGTGGTCTCCTGAATTGTAGGGGACAAAGGTGGGATCCACTATCTCTAAAAGTACTCACTTGTGAGAGAAACGAATGTCAGAAATGAATAAAACACACATTAAAACACTGGAGAATGATATTTTCATGTCCAGAATGCAATAATGGTTTAAATTAAAATAATACTTAAAGAGCTTATCACTTTTTATTCCTATAATATTGTCAGTAATCCTACAGTATAGGGGTCCAAATTCATTGCATCATGTAAAGCAGAGATTGTAAATAATCAAAGGGAATAAAAGGGGAATGTAAACAAACAAAAACATATCTTAGCGGATAAGGACCCATACAATTTTGAGAACATCGTAAATCTCTTCTTCTGCAAGCAGATAAACTGCTCACTTTTTAATTTTTATCAAAAAGTGGCTAATGAAGAGCAAGAGCCCATGTCAGGTTCCTGGTTCCTAAGCGCTCACTACACAAACAGTTGTGGGCACACTACACTATTCATGTGAGGTGCACAGCTTTATTCCCTTTGTTTTTTTTTTACATTCTCTGCTTCTGTAAGCAGATAAAGTGCTCATTTCTTTGGTAATTCTAAGTACTAGCTCCAAGCCTGTTTTTGCCTTGGAAACTAGTTTTTTCTACACCTTTAGGGCTTCTGATACTGGTGGTGAGTTTGTTGGTTGTCAGCCAACTGTTATTTGCCCTCTAACTCTACTCAACAGTAAAGGGAGACTGTGGGAATTCGGTGTTTTGGTTGGGGGAGAACACAGAAATGGAGCGGACATGTTTACGTTGAGGAGGCGCCCTCTGGAGGGGAAAAATGAGAGGGGCCATTCCCCAACAGGACAGAGTTAAATACATTTCGCCGTGTTTAGTACTGGCATCGGGGAGATGGAATGTCCCTTCGCTGTATTTAGTACTGGCCTGGAGAGGTACCCATACGTTAACAAGTTATTGCACTTGCCATAAGGGATATGAACCATTCCAAACAGACGTAACCGTGCTCTGTTGTGAAAATCGAGTATGGAAACCCCTTGTTGGATGGACTTCAGGGGTTAATTACAGGTTAATTATATTTGTGTGACAAAAATTGAAGGTAATTCCATAATTAGCAACCAAAAAACTATATAAGTTAGAAGGAAATCGCAGCAGCGGAGATACTACTTAGATCTACCATTTTTTTTTAGCAAATATACTTCTGTTTGCAGATCTATGAAAAGAAGAAAGTGAAAATAGCCTAGGAAAGTAAATAGCCTAGGAAAGAAAACTTAAACACACACAAGGGAGCTGTGAATCTGGACCTCTAAACTGTAAGATTACCATATTGTCACATAAATAATTGCAATGCATGAGTATAGCTTAATCATTCAATATCTTTGTGTACTAAAGGCACTGCCATGGCTTCCTTCCAGTCTGAGGTGAAATGGTTGAAACCAAAAGGAGAGCTTGGAACACACCTCCTGGCCTGACTGACCAGTGTGTCAAAAGGCTTTGAGCTGCACTCTGCATAACTGTCAAGCCTACTGGCTGTCTGACTGACGGTACATAGGGGGCTCACTTTGGGCTACATTATTCAGAGCTGGACACCGTGTTGATGTTGAGGTTAGTTAGGCTGGTCTAATTTATATGCTTTACGCCACGTTTGCCGAAAAAAGTCACATACATGGCAGAGCATGCTGAGAAAAACTATGACATAAACATGACTATGAGGCATTCAAAGCAAAAATTGACAAAACAAATGCTAAGATTTAGCCAATGTCCACGATAGCCTGATAGGAACTTGGCGTTGCAAATCTTACCTGATCTTAATTTCTGATTGAAGTTTCTCCAATTCCTGTGACAGGTCGGCATTTTGTGAGGATAAAGTCCAATAGTTGAAACCCAAAATAACGATTACTAACACTAAACCCACCAAAATATATGGGGGAGTTCGGCCCGTACCTCTTCGGATCATCTTTACTGCCACACAGCCACTTATGCGAACTTCACCCAAGGAATATTTATTAGATTTACCACGAAGTTAGATTACAATAATTTTGAAATTAATGCATATATATTTTTATTTTTATTATTTAAAAGGTCTTTTAGAACATTTAATTCCTCAAAAGCCACTGTGAATGTTTATTTCATTTTACAATGTAACCCAAAGTCAGAGTCGATACGTAAGTTGGAACGATTGTATACAGATGACAACACTAATGTTTGGGATAAGAATAGTAATGAAGCTCAATTCTGATTTGAATAACAGATGTGGCATGCTTTGTGAATTTTTATTTTTAAATGTCTATAATTATATCTAAATAATTATAAATATAATCTCTTCAACATGAATATATTGTTATATGACAGAATTCCCCATGTCAATTGTTAAATAATAATAGTCAAGAAGAGTTTCCTTTACTGCCAAAACAGCAAAATATCAACGGAACTTGTTTAAAACACTAAAATGAAGTAAAAAAAATGACCTTGCGTAGCTTTGTAGATTTTGCTTATGAGCTGATATAATAAGAGTAATATGGTGGTGTGGGTTATCAAACAAATGAAAAAGATCGAAAGAATGGCATATTGATTTATCACTAAATACAAGACCCATCAAATTCCGGGTTATTGTTAAATTTTGGACTTCTGACCTTAAAGACCGCTCAGTGAGGATACGAGCGAACATTCTGACCAACTTATTACCTGCAATTAACTGATTTAGCGTGTCAGACGAAAAAAAATCAATCTTGTTTTTGTCTGAAAGGGGTTGATATCTAAATCTTAACCTTTTAACTCTTTTAGTTATTTCCTTTCTTTGTGCTGGAATTATTTTCAATCACTTAAAAAGTTTTCTGTACATTTCTCTTCCCTCATGATAAGCCCGTTTTCTCTCTCTCTAAGAAATATCTCATTCTTCAGTGTCATAACTTTGAAGGTGCCAGTTACCTTAAAATTTTGTTATATCCACAATTTTGAAGTAAACTATGCAGTTATTTTAATGCTTTGTAGATTTTCATATTTTAAATTTTTTTGTATTTTCATGCCATAATAAGAAAGGGTAAGAATGTGCAGAATATGGACAAATAGGTATTTTATTATAAAGGGAAAATGGACTCAGTATTTACAGTAAATACAATCTATGGAAAGAATTTTTATATGTGCATATTACGAATGCACAGTAAATACAATCTATGGAAAAAAATTCTACAGGTGCATATTATACAAAAAACAAAATTCACATCTTATCCTCCTCCTCATCGCCATCATCATCATCATCGTCGTCGTCATCCGAGGAAGCTACATTAATTATGAAGGACTCGAATACGTGTTCTGCGGCATCGTCTCCTTCAGAAACTTCTATGTGTACATTGTGAACGTGCTTTACAGCATTGCTCCAATTTTCTTTTGTCACTTGTTGCAAAGCCTCTTGCAGTACGGGCTTCAAGTTGGCCATTTTGAAATAATTTCTCCTGGCAACATAATCTTTAACCTGCCCCAATATTAATGTTTTCACGTTCAAGGTCTATAACGTAATCCTTTCCTGTCCCAGAAGAATGCAACTTGACCATTCCCAGAAGCTCACATTTTCGCAAATCATCAGTTGGATTTTCTCCTTTATTGATCAGCCACTCCTTTATTACCTGTTTTCTATCCGAAATCGTTGGTGTTTTATCAATGATTACCGAATGGTAAGATGCGTTATCCATTATGATAACAGATGAGGACGGGATGTTAAGTAACAGCTCGGATTTAAAGCACTCTTCAAACAACTTTGCTGTTCATTTGATTATGGTAATAACCATCGTTGGTTGCCTTGAAAATTAATTCTGCGTTCGGCACAAAAACTTCTTTACTACCGGCATGCACGACTATCATTCTAGCCCATTTGCCAGTAGGGAGGTTAAGCCCTATTGCTTTTTTCCTGTCTTTTTTTCTGCCATTCATCTTCCAAAATGAAATCCGATTTCATGCACGATTTTTCCAAGGGATTCGCGACAACCCATGAATTCAATGTCTTTGCGGGCTTGTTCCAGAACTGTAGCAACATTCGGTAGCTCTTTTCTAGCACAGAATCTGATCGTACTTTGACGCAATGCACACTTGTTAAAATCATCCATATCGGTCACTGGTCGAGAACGACTTCCCTTCTTATCTCTGAACATACGGTGTCCAAATTCAGTTTCGGAATCATTTCCTTCCTTAATGATTCTGTTAATGGTCCTTTTAGGAACTGTTGTTGGCTCACTCGTTCGATGACAAACTTTCGCCACATCGATCAAAGGGGCATTGTTTTTCTTTTCTTTAGTAAAATATCTGTGAACGTTATGCACCATTTCCCTGGCTGGAGCGGCGAGAAAACTCTTCGTAGACGTTGCCATTACGAATGAAGTCGTTTGACTTTTTGTACTTAGCAGAAACCCTGCTTTATATACGGAGGGATAAAATGCCAAATATGAACAAGGTTTGTTTGATAGGACTTTTATGGCTTTTTAATGACACCATTGGAATCCTAATCTTGTAAGCCAAATATCCGTTCCTTAAGATATGGATGGATGAATGGATTGTGGGATTTAAGGCATAGTGCTAGCGTTAAGACCTATAAAGGCCACTCGGCGCTAAAATGAAACATGAGTAAAAGAAATTATGTCATGAATGATAATGAATTAATGGATGAATTAATCAAACATTTGATTATATATATATATATATATATATATATATATATATATATATATATATATATATATATATATATATATATATATATACATACATACATACATACATACATATTTACAGCACGAAGGAAAAGTGTATTATGGTGAGTATAAGTTCTAAGAGAATACAAAATGGTTGGGAGGTCACACAAATGCCAATGGATTAGCATCGAAAACCTACCTATTGGTAATCCTGTTTATTTTGTCTTTTCAGATCCTTCTGGAACAAATGTTTTATTACAGGGTCCAAAGAAAATAATCCTTGGCTTATATTCTGTTCTTCTGCCATGTCAACTGATTCATAACGGATTCTAACAAGTTCCTGGAAAGTGTTTCATTACTTCGTAATATTACATGAAATGTTTATATTTATTTGATGCCCTGAATAATGCTGTACAGATGTCAAATTATTTGTCTTTTCTTATAAATAAATACTACATTTACAATTAAAAGGTTCCCTCGAGTTTGAGCCAATATGTTATTCACATCCAAATCCTTGGGTATGATGGCTGAAATATCATCGACATACCAGTACCACGTTACAGGAAAATGGAAAATCTTGGGGATGTACAGGCGTTCGAAAAATTCCATATATAAATTTGAAAGAACAGGCGAAAGTGGGTTTCCCATTGCTATACCAAACGTTTGTTTAAAATATTCCTCATTGAAAATATAGTTTATGCAATTCATCTTTAAGGTATTCCAATACATGTGTACTGTACTATATATATATACACACACACACACACACACACACACACACACACACATATATATATATATATATATATATATATATATATATATATATATATATATATATATATATATATATAATATATATATCATCATATACACAATTGTTCTGTGCATTAGTAGAATTACTAAAAGGACCTCATTCAAACGGTTACTTGAAAATGTGGACTATTTGTCCAAGAAAGCTTGTAACTTTTTTCTGAATAAATATTCCATTAGATACCATCCAGTTTGAATGAGGTCCTTTATATATATATATATATATATATATATATATATATATATATATATATATATATATATATATATATATATATATATATATATATATATATATACATACACACACAATTAAAGAGGGAGAAACAATCCTATACAGAAGACATGTGGGTCTTAAGGATAAGTGTATTTTTGAAGGAAGAAAACACTTATTATCTATTAAAGCGCTCCCTGTGTGGCTCTGATTGACCTGGGATCATAATTCTTCCAAGGTTCCTATTTGTTTTCTACTGACCACCGGGAAAAAAAAGCCGAAAAGGAAAATGTATCCGGGATTATGACCGACGGAACCCTCCCACCTTTAAGACCTTACAGCATCTTCGGTTTCAGGACTTCTCTAAACCGCTCTCCAGGTAAAATGTACGAACTCTTCAGATTTCGCCACGATACATTCAGTCTCTCACGTGCCACTTTCGTTTGGCTCGACTATGGCTCATTATGATCTAAAGCCATATTCCTTGTCCGGTCCTAACCTTTATTATGTTGTTGTTTTAGATTTAGCTGGCCTTGTGCCAGCACAGGCTCTTGCTTCTAGAGCAGCCCGTAAGCCTTTATTTTTCTCGACAGGTGTTTATAAATCAAAAAGCGGACGGAAAGGTAGCGGGCGACCCGAGGACCCGCCCCCTGCTGCGTCCATACAGAATTTGTGTTGTCTGACAAGCATAAAAATACGTACAATATTCGTTACATGACACATAAAAGGTAGATATACATACCGGCGGAAAGGCCGTACAATGATGCATAAGATGAGGTACATAAAGAATCTGAAATAAAGACAGGTAATATACGTGAAGTGATTAATAACCTGAAGGGAGAAACAAGAAAGGAGAGGGGCGATTTGTCGCCCTTACTCCCATAATATTTTGAGGACTTGCACTTGATCAAAGGTAAATTCAGATCAAAATACGTATTATACTCTTCTTGCTTTGGTTTTGAAGCAAAATAAAATTTACATGTAACGGTTATCAAGAAATTCATGTTTTCGTTGCTTAACTACCACACATTATCTAAGACTACTGTGTTTCTCATCATATGATTTTTAAAGTTTGCGTGGAATTAGAGACTAGTCTTCATCCGAGTATATGACACTATCATTAATTTTCAGCTAAAAACACCATTCACTCTTTCCAGCTCACTTTGTGTAAATCTAAGATACCTTAATTTATTATGAGAAATTCTGTTAATTTTCAATGTCCTAAATTACATGCAATTTCCAGCTCTCGGCAACTCGTTTCATTTTTTTTTAATGATGATGAACTCTCATCACAGAGCTGGAAATGTGTTTCATGAATCAAATTACATTCACACCTGTTGCGTTTACGCCAGGTGTGTTCGGTAATAAAGTTTGTCTAAAAGTATTGTGGGTTAAACTGAGTTTTATATTCTAACCCGAGAGTGAATATAATTAAGTGTTTACGCTATGCGAAAATAGCTTTAGATACCTTGCCAAAAATTGACGTGGGGGTCTAACTCATAACAAATTGTTTTGAGTGGAAAGGAACTGATAAACACCATTTTATTCCAGGCCATTCAGTCCTTGTTCCTTGTTTCTTTTTTTTGTGTGAAATCCCGTTCATCCAGTCTTATTCATATTACTGTAGTTTCGCCTTTTCATAAGGAAGATATTTCAAGACGTAAGTATTTATCATGACGTTTAAGACCAGAAAAAATGTGATCATCGTGAAGGTTAAACAAAATTGTTATTTTTCACGACGCACCAAAATGGTATACAATAGGAGTTTACTTTGGCAGAACTCGAAGTAACTGTGATAAACTGAATTAGTTAATGGAGCCATTAAACCACAACAACTTTGCACTTATACATATATTATCTGGTCTCAAACTCCTCGCATCACTCCATCCGTAAATATATCAAACAGCCGTTGAGGCACAACGCACCTGCCTCAGTCTCTTTTGACACCAAGCCAGTCATGATCCCCTCTGGAAAACATGACTAAATGCCTCACGTTTCTCACAGGAACTTTGCATCTCTCGCAGCAACTTACCCAGCATCGTACAGCCTCAATAAATGCCAAATTGTCACTGTCATTTCTTTCATAGTACTGTTTCTTAAGAAATACTGGATCCGCAAACTCTCTGTCTCATCTGAACCCATACTGTTTTTCACCTATCAATCCTTCTGCCATCTTGTCTCGCCCTCATTTCAAATTCTACCATACATATTCCCTCGTTTACTTAATATTGTTCTCTTTTCCTATATCTATCTATCTATCTATCTATCTATATACTCGTATATATATATATATATATATATATATATATATATATATATATATATATATATATATATATATATATATATATATATATATATATATATATATATACAGACTGGACTTGGTTGATAAGAATTTACACACAAAATTATAACTGATGCTGCCACGAAACCAAGGGAGTCCAGTTTGTAAACAAAAGGGGATTTAATTGAAGACTTACCTCAGAATTTTCCTGGAGTTATAATTTAAGGTGGAAGGTCGCCATATTGGAATTTAGAATTCTTTTGTCAATTTACAGTGATTTATTTATAGAAACTTAGCAAATCAACATTTAGACACAATACACCATCACTGAGGGGCAGATTCAAAATAGGACACAGTAACAATAATGAAATGAATTGGCAACAAGCAAGTGGATAAAAAATGGGGCCAATCTGCAATAATCAGTTCAATGCTAATAATCACATTCAGTCTGCCCTGATTACGTGAAATAGTAATGCATATGATGGTGTTCCAGGATGGAGGACTACTTCATAAGAACAGTTGGCCACAATGGAAACTTCTCTGAACTACGACCAGGAATTGTGGTGGCAGGCGGGGTATGGAAGCATGGAATTGTGATCGTGCCACGTGTCTCTCCTGAAAAGAGGTTCTGAATTAGTCCTGCTAAAACTAAGGGAAATGGAATCTCCCTACAGAAGATTACTCGAGACACGTTCTTAAATACAACACACAACGTAGCCTAGAAGGTGCTTTTGATGAAAGCATGTAAATATGATCTGAGAATCGGAGCAGCGTGTGCGTTTGTAAAGTCACCACATCGGCGCCAGGATAGTGTTTCGGCGGCGCCATTAATTAAGTCTCCGCTGAGCTTGTTTTCTTTGGTGACTTCCCATTTTCTTCAAGCTCAATTAGTCACGCCTAAAACGTGCCAGGTCACGCATTTTAATCATTTTTACTTTATGCGTATTTATACAAATGTCACACATTGTGTATCACATGTTTCTTCATTCACAGGCATCAAGACTGTATCCTCCTGGAGGGACGCCCTTCACAATCTTCACAGACCACCAGCCACTGGTTCACGCCTTCACGAAGCAGGGGACGCATGGTCTTCCAGACAGCAGCGCCACCTCTCAGCCATAGCCGAATTTACCTGTTCCGTCAGGTACCTCCCGGCAAGAAAAATCCCGTAGCAGACGCCTCTCAGAGTCGAGTTGAACGCAGTGCAGCTTGGTGTAGATTACCAGGACCTTGCCAGAGAACAGGCCGCTGACCCAGAAACCCCAGCATACCGCACCGCCATCACATCCCTCAAGTGGCGGGACGTGACCTCGCCCCGAGGCCCCAGCCTGCTCTGTGACATCAGCACAGGCCAGCCCCGCCCTTTGGTTCCAGCCTCACGCCGCCGCCAGGTATTCGACATAATTCACGGCCTCTCACACCCCTCCGGCAGGACCACGGCCAAACTGCTTTCAAAAAAGTTCGTCTGGCACGGGGTGCAAAAGGACGCCACGGCCTGGGCAAAACAGTGCCTGCAGTGCCAGACCAGTAAAGTGGGTCGTCACACAGTCGGGGTAGGCGAGTTCCCACAGCCAGGGCGCCGCTCGCCACATCCACATCGACGTCGTCGGGCCCTTCCCCATCAGGCGGATCCAGATACCTCCTGACGGTGGCAGACCGTTCGACGAGGTGGCCCGGCCACACCCATGCAAGAAGCCACCGCCAGCGCGTGCGTCGAGGCCCTGCTCTCCAGTTGGGTTAGCCGCTTCAGCGCCCCGACCACATCACAACCGACAGGGGCCCCGCTTTCTCTCCGAGTTGTGGTCTGCCCTGGCTCAACTGCTGGGAACCACGCACCACACCACCACAGCGTACAACCCAGCGCCAACGGCCTGGTCAAATGGTTCCACAGGTCCCTAAAGTCATCCCTCATGGCCCGCTGCACCGCCGAGGACTGGAAACATCAGCTGCCGTGGGTCCTCCTCGGGTTGAGGACCGCCCCAGAGCCGACGGCGCCCCATCCGCAGCTGAACAAACCTATGGGGAACCCCTCGTGGTGCCGGGAGAGCTCGTGACGGATGAACGCCACTCCCCATCACTGCAGAGGCTCCGCGACGTGGCGGCAAGTTCGCCTTGCAGGCGCTCATACATCGACAAAGCAACCACCTTCATGCCGCCACAGCTGTCATCCGCCACCCACGTCTTCATCAGAGTCGACGCCGTCCGTCCACCACTAACTAAGCCCTACAGGGGACCCTTCCGCGTGCTGGAACGAACAGCAAGGCGTTCCAGCTGGCACTCCCAGGCAGGACGACTGGGTTTCCATAGACCGGTTAAAGCCCGCCTTCCTGTCGGAGAGTCCCGCAGCGACGCAGCACCCCTTCCGCCCAACCGCACTCCAGCACGCCCTCACCCCGCAGGCGCGCGCCGCCCAGGAAGGGGACCGCCAACCAGCAGCCTCACAGGCGGGAGGCCCCTCCGTTATCTTCAAGGAGCCGCGGCACCCTTCAGCGTCCCAGCAGATACAGGGGATTAGTCAGACGCGTCCCTCGTCTTGGGGAGTATTTGTAAAGTCACCACATCGGGCGCCAGGATAGTGTTTCGTGCGCCATTAATTAAGTCTCCGCTGAGCTTGTTTTCTTTGGTGACTTCCCATTTTCTTCAAACTCAATTAGTCACGCCTAAAACGTGCCAGGTCACGCATTTTAATCATTTTTACTTTATGCGTATTTATACAAATGTCACACATTGTGTATCACATGTTTCTTCATTCACAGGCATCAAGACTGTATCCATATTGTAGCTCTGTATGTTTTGTATTGTAATTTGTACTCGTTCACTGTATATTATTGTTTATTGTTTCGACCTCAGGTCACAGTCAATTCCATTGTCTCTCGCGGGCGGCGTCAGTCGGCCGCTATATAAGCTGCCTGGATCTGTAATAAAGTAGCAGTAACTTTTACCTGCTCGTTTCTTTGACACCTTACACGTTAACAATGAACACATAATTATACACGCCCAAAGTTAACTTACGCTATTACCACTTAACTTAAATAACTTAAATAGCCCTTGGATTGCACTGGTGGAGGGATAAATGAGTTATTTCGGGATCTTTACTTGAATTCAAAGTGCGTAAATGGCAAGGCAGGGGATACAGGCAAGATTCTGACAAAGGGAAGATTGTTTCGTGGAGGAAGAGGTTAAAAGTTTAAAAGAAATGGAAATTAAGGAGTTAAGTACAAGGGACAGGGCTGGCTATTTGACTACTCGCAAACGTACTAACCTTTTATGACTGTTATAGGCGCCTACAACCATTCCAGGTCCCTAGTTTGAGGACAGCCCGGCCAGCAAAGATGGAGGAACCCGCATCACGTCCGCTGCAGATGAGGTCAGAAGCAAGTCTCTGCCCTGCTTTTGAAAAGCAGGTCGCATTCGGCGTCGGGCGGGGGGGCCGGCCAGCTGTACCTGCAAGCATGTCGAAAGGCCAGCAAGGAGGGCATGGGAAAAGCACACTAATCATTATATGCCTATAGAATAAAAGACTACCTGTTCCCAGCCCTAAATGCCCTTCTGCCCTTCCCAATCCCTACATGTCTCCCCCATCGCGATGATGGCGGGAAAGGGGTTTTTAGTATTGTTCTTCTGGATCGTGCGATGTTGGGGGTAGGTACGGAAGTCCTGACACCTAACTAACGGCGGTTGACGGGTTAAAATAAGCGCGGTTTCCTGAGACGCCCGACTGGAGAAATAGGGGAATAACAGATTAATTCGAAATTGCATGACGGAATCAAAGCTACAGGGAGGAGGAATGTATATCATAACAATATATATAATATAAATAAATAAATATATATATATATAAATAATATATATATATATATATATATATATATATATATATATATATATATATATATATACATATATATATATATATATATATATATATATATATATATATATATATATATATATATATATATATATATATATATATATATATATATATATATATATATATATATATATAGAACACTTGTCACTGAAGTTAGTCTGTGGATTGGATCCGGCAGGTGATGAACCGCTAATCAGTTAATTCCCCTTCGGTATTATTTCTAAAGTAAAGCAAATTGGACATTAAACAACATTTGTAGCATAAAGTTGGTGAATACAGCAAACTTTAAAAGTAATTTGTATTTTTCCTGATGTACAAACCTGAAGCTTGCGAACATGAACCGGAATGACAGTTTAATGTACAGTAAAGATTATTTCAGATGGCTCACAATCTTGACCATATTCGGGTGGAGGTAGTCTACTTAAGCACTCACTGTTGACATTATCACTCACTGTTGACATTATCCGTGGCTTTTGAATGTTCAAAACAATAATCGAACTGAGCTAGTCTTAAATACAACGCTGTAACCTAGCAGAATATGTGAAAGGTACTCCTGCCATATGGGAGAACAGTTTACACACAGGTTGCTGATCATCCCTAATGATGAATTTTGAACCTAGAAGAAATTCTCTGAAGTTTTCATACCCAAACACCACAAACAATGCTTCTCTTTCAAGGTTTGAGTAGTTACACTCCACACTGTTCAGAGTATGGGAGGCAAATTTTACAGGCAACCACTGAGAGTGCATATCTTTACATCGTATCAGTACAGCCGTGATCCCATATCTTGAACTGTCTGTTGCCAACAAGGTTTCATGATATGGATCATACAACTGTAGAACAAGATGAGACGTGACAATAACTTACAGTATCAAAGCATTTCTTGATTCCATACAAATCTTGTATTTTTACACAAATAATTTATACAATGGTACAAACTCTTCAGTGAAATTAAGGATCAACCGTTTATAATAGTCACAAAGTCCAAAGAATGCTTGCAATTGCTTCAAGTCTTGAGGTGCAGGGGGCATCAACAATGGAAAGCACTTCTTCAGGGTCAGTACACACCCCCTTGCAGTTCTTCTTTGGAGGGGTGGTAGAGTTTTCGACTGGCACGCTGTTGGACCAGCGTTCGACTCTCCGCGCCGCCAATGAAGAATTAGAGGAATTTATTTCTGGTGATAGAAATTCATTTCTCGTCATAATGTGGTTCGGATTCCACAATAAGCTGTAGGTCCCGTTGCTAGGTAACCAGTTGGTTCTTAGCCATGTAAAAATAAGTCTAATCCTTCGGGCCAGCCATAGGGGAGCTGTTAACCAGCTCAGTGGTCTGGTTAAACTAAGATATACTTAACTTAACTTACCATTGAAAATATGCCCTAAATAATGCACTTGATCTGTGAAAATTAATACCCTCCTCAGGTAACAGTATGCTCATCAACATTAGGAGACAAAATGGGAGGTAAATATATCGATGCAACCCTTCACAAGTGTTAATTGTTGTATACCAGTTTCAGAGAAAACTGTTGCAGAGCCAATTTGCACAATCACCTCGTCAACAGAAGGAGTCTGCACTGGATCGAGGAATTTATTTACCGTAACTGGAAAGTATCCACATATTCGTATGTTATTTTCATCTTTCATGACATTAACTGTGGGTGAAGTCCAATCATTGGAATATACCTTAGATGTCTTACCACTCGCAATTAACCTGTCAAACTCTTCTTTTACCTTCCTTTGCTTCCATTAATAATATCTAAAAGGGGCAAACAACCATCTTTTTTTTTTTTTGTCTCAAGGTGAATTTGATAGACGGGCTTGTTTATTTCATTTTTCTAAGGGGTAATTCACCAACGCATCTTTAGGTATAATATCCAAACTGTCATCTACACACTGAGACCATGGTAAGGCATTGGAATAATTCTTGGAATCAAATTTTTCTCAAAAAACTCATATATGAAGAATTTGAGAGCCAAGTCAAATGTTTTATTTTAGAATATTCCATTCAAAATGAACTTACAATACACAGTTTAATTGATTCCAAAATCTGACTGACTTTTAATATGTCCAATCCGGCTAATTCATTTGTGAAATATAGTCTAATACTGGTTCAGTCGGCACTTTTGTGAAAATAAATCTCTGAGACGTATAACTGGCTGTGTGGGCTCTCTCTCGTTAAACTTCCAAAATGTATCGTCGCTTTCAGGAGCTATTCATTAGACCTCCCAGGAAAATTAGACAGCATCACCACTAGTCCCCAATTTCCATTAGTAAGTTCTGATGTTTATTCTTTATTTATTATAAAAGTGCTCGTTGGATCGGTATTTATAAACACACACACACACACACACACACACACACACACACATATATATATATATATATATATATACACACACACACACACACACACACACACACACACACACACACACACACATATATATATATATATATATATATATATATATATATATATATATATATATATATATATATATATATATATATATATATATATATATATGTATATATATATATATATATATATATATATATATATATATATATATATATATATATATATATATATATATATATATATATATACAGACACACACACACACACATATATATAGATATATATATATATATATATATATATATATATATATACAGACACACACAAAATATATATATATATATATATATATATATATATATATATATCTTCACACAAATAAGATCAAAAGATACGAATGAACTTGAAAAAGAAAGCCATGGAAAGGTCGAGGACAGTGGCTTTGTGAAAGGAATGCACCTAACCCTTTTTCTCGACGGCTTCAATTTCCTTCCTTCTTTAGCAAAGGCTCGAAAGGGCCCCTGAGTTTCACCATTAGCTGACCAATAACGTTTCTAAAAGTTTCAACAGAGGTCAATTGAGGTCATCAACTCTTAACAACTGCGAGCTGGCCTAAAGCAGAGGACGATTACGACGAAGACGGTCCTCCAGTTTTCCTCGATGCTTTTTACACCCAAACTTTTGATTGCGCCAATCTTTGATCTCTCCGCTTCCCACAGGACGACTGAAATTCCAAAGTAGTGCCACTGGACCCAGTGCGGATTTCTTATGGTCGTTTCGAACGTTTCCAAGGTTCAGTTTTCACTTTATCTTTATCTTTCTGTAAGAGCTTTTGAAAAATGTATTCCGAAAGAAATATTAAAATGCAGTGGGCGAGACTTGTCTCTTTTTCTCTTTCGCCCTTCTCTCTCTCTCTCTCTCTCTCCTCCTTAGAAATTCCCAATCCTCATTGCCCATTAGTAAAATCTATTTTCTGCTCCAACCTATTATCAAATTCCTAATAGAATTCACATCATTATTATCAGACATTCACTTCGACACTAATTGAACCATTCCGACTCCAAACACTCGCCGTAATTACGATCAGATCAATTAATTGAATTTTAGAGTGATGCGTGAATTATGTTAATGTCTGCTCGATCGTAAATCAAAGTCTTATCATGAGTAATTATGAGTTTATTATTTCATTTGACTAATTATGCAGAAGCGTTGTGTTCTATTTGTTGCCAAGTTGGCGCTACTGATGAAGCTGCAACGGTATTTTTAAGGATAACTATTGCCAACATGACATTTAGGAATTCAGTTCAGGGAAATAAAGAGAAGCCACTTTGGGTCACTGCTACGGCACAGGGAGGGATTTACCCTTCTGTAATTTGCTCGGAACATGAGCAGTCTTGTGGCGAGAGGCAAAACATCCCTTTTTGCACTCATTTTGTTGAGGTTTAAACCAAAAGCGATAGAAAGCACCTTCGTAGGTCTGATGAACATAGTCATAGACTCGTTTTATGTACTAAGGTTCCTACATTCATAACAGGTGCATGTCCTTATCATTCACATGAATAACAATACTTAAGGCCTTTCTATTAACTTCTGAGATCACCGAAATCCAACTGTTTATGCCTTTCAGACCTTTGTTACACTGGCCTGCCTTTAAAGTGAAATGTGTATTTTTTTCCTGGAAAGCTTTAGTTGGGGTTCACCAAATATAGCATGGGTTAGCTGTTGTTGTCTTAAACCGTTTTATATTTGTATGCATTTGTGTATGTAGGTTTGCGTGTATATATATGTTTAAACATATATGCTTGTGTAAATGCCTGTGCAATGTCTTTTTTACCGTAGTTTCGTGTCATATTGTTTCTGTCTCATTTAAACCTTTAATATTTTGTTCATAAGTAAAGCTAAATTGTCTAAGCTTTTGTAAATATTGTTTATAGCTTGTCTTCTGCCGTTGTTCTCTCGTTATTCCGTTACCTCAGCTACCTGATTACCTCATTTGAGTTACAACAGGCGCTGCGTGATGAGTGGCTGTTCTTTTGGCGCCTGTTCTGCTCAACTCTATTTTCTGTATAAACAAGGTGTGCTGTCTTTATCATTTTTCTTTTTAGGTGGTGAAATTATTTATTATCTAATGCATTAGTTGTGAGTCTTCAATTCGGTTAAATTACTTTACTTTTACTGGTGTTAAACTGGTTTTTAAGCGATTTTGTACTTCAAACTCATTGAACTTATTTGAATTTTTATACTTTTCACAGAACCCTGATGATGTACTTACGACAATTACGAAGCGTTGGCAGAATAAATGCCCAAATCAATGCTTATGCGTTTTCCTGCCCCTTCAAGATGTGTGTGTGTATGTATGTATATATATATATATATATATATATATATATATATATATATATATATATATAGATAGATAGATAGATAGCTAGATAGATAATAGATAGATAGATATATAGATAGGTAAGTTCGTTTTTCCCATCATCAATAAAAACAATGTAAATAATATTTGAAGCCTCTGAATTTGTTGCATATTTTGACGTTTCGATGTCATATGATTATATGATTGCATTTTCGTTTCTCGGCTCTCTTTTGATCCGTGATTGACGTAGTTTTGCTTATTTGATCGGTACGTGTAGATTGTATTTCGAGTTCGCTGTTTGCTCACCTGTGAAGAGTTAACTGTATTTGTTGTAAACGATAATATTTAAGCGAAATATTGTTCCTTTGTTTGTGGTGGTGTTTTGAGTATGTCATGTAATTCTTGAGAAAATATACTGGTGTTGTTTCAGCTATTTCCAGCGATGCATTACAACACGGAAGTGTTATGGTTGAAAATTGGTACTATATACGTGCACACTTATATACACATACTTATACATACACACATAGATATATGCTTATAAACACTATTACACGTGATTTTATATATCAAACACTGCAGGGAAGAAACGAAACACGATTGCTAACTAAGGCATCTTTAGAAGACTGATACAAAGCGGTAGAAATTCATAACAGGTATGGTAGCGGGAGTGGTTCGGATTCCACAATAAGCTGTAGATCCCGTTGCTAGGTAACCAATTGGTTCTTAGCCACGTAACATAAGTCTAATCCTTCGGGCCAGCCCTAGGAGAGCTGTTAATCAGCTCAGTGGTCTGGTTAAACTAAGATATACTTACTTTTTCTAACATTTAAACTCGCACATGCGCATTTCTGCGCCCTTCTAGTTTTTCTTACTTATAAAAAACAAACAATGCGTCTCCACAACTTTAACCTTTTATTTTGACTTGCATTCAGCATCAGCGCTTCAGTTCCGTAGAGGAGAATTGGCACCGCAATCATTAACGTTTCCGATTGTAACGAGCCTTTTCAACTTTTCATGTAGCGGTCTCGTAATGGAGATTTGATCCACAAACACTCTTCCTCGTTTCAATATCCATTTTCTTGCCCTCTATTGCTCCTTCTGTCGTTTCTTACTTTCATAATCAAAATACTTATAAGATTTTCCCTGGCGTGCTCAAGTCATGTTATGCCCTCAAAACTCTGGTACAGTCTTCTCTATCATTTTTCAGATTTTAGAGAGGAAGAATTATTCTTTTTATTCATCCACAAAGTTTCCTTATAGACATACGTTACCCACCTGACCACGAGAAGGATAAAGGTCTATCGCCACTCATATATATATATATATATATATATATATATATATATATATATATATATATATATATATATATATATATATATATATATATATATATATATATATACAGTATAGGCCTATATATATATGTATATATATATGAGGGCATCATAGTTATAGCATGTATACATACATATATGGGAAAAATTTACCTGTAGTCTCTCTCTCTCTCTCTCTCTCTCTCTCTCTCTCTCTCTCTCTATATATATATATATATATATATATATATATATATATATATATATATATATATATATATATATATATATAGAAACCACAGGTAAATTTTTACCATATACGTATGTATACATGCAATAGGCATAATGCCCTCTTAATTTCTCGAATTCTTCTCACATAACAAAGCCTCAGATTTAAATGGGAGAATATGAAGATATTCCAACGCCCGTATCAGGATAAAACCCGCATCCGCAGTACCAGGGCCAGGTCACGTTACCGACCTGATGTGACCTTGTTCTGATACTTTGGATGCTGGTTCGAACCCTGCTACAGACGTCAGAATTTTGCTCACATTTTACTATTCGGATCTGGGGTTTTGTAATGTCAAGTGTATTCATAAACTGAAGCATTCGAAAGGTTAAAAGGGAATTGTGGCTATTGCACACTCACGCACGCACGCACACACACACACACACACACACACACACACACACACACACACACACATATATATATATATATATATATATATATATATATATATATATATATATATATTTACAATTTACTGGAGTGTGCCTATTTTTACACAGAAAGAACGGGGGGAGGTGGGATGTCAGACAAAGGAGTTCTCTTAGCTTTACCAAAGACTCACGAAAGTGTTTAAAGATGAAAGGTACAGTATGGGAAGTTCTTGGGCGAAGATAGTCCCAAAAAGAGGTGAGCACCGCTGAAGATATCTTTCACTTGCCTCCCACTGCGGTCGATGCGGTCAAGTCCTTCTGTCAGCCCATGTACCTGTCTGTGTGTGTGTGTCTGTCACGCGTTTATTTGTCCACTCGAGCTTGGGATAGTGTTGGAAATCGGTGATAATAGGTCCGCTTCTCTCGCATGGTATGATCTTGGATGAATGATAAGGCGGTCTGATTTCGACGAGAATCTTTCGGGAAAATACATTTTTGCTGGAGAGTAGATTCCGATTACAAGAACTTGTCTTTTGTACGTGATTATGAAGTGGTGGCACTGGTATTTTGGATGGAGCCATCCATTAAAATGATCTTGTGAGATGGTCCAGGTTCGACAATTATTTGCAGGAAAAGCCCTGATAGTTGCCAGCGCGGGGGATTCGTCACATTTAGGCGGTGCTTTTTATTAAAGGTGCACGAGCGAGTATCTGCATCTCTTGGGAAGCTTCATGTGTCGAACAAGCCGGATTACATTACGAACATTTTACCCGTTTCTTTTTACCATAAGGGCGTAAACGTTAACACAGCGATTACATTAAGCCCCTCGTGCTGTAGTTTGTATACGGATCGGACTAGGCGAAGGAAAAAAAAAAGCGGACTGTGCAGGGAAAATTTAGTGACGAATTGCCAGAACCGCTGAAACACATGACTGAAAAATGGGGCAAAAGCAAGATACTTTTTCATGACAAGCACCAACGTCTGGACGATTAGCCGGTGATGTTTGATCACCGGAGAAGCAGCAGCACTTCTTCTGTTATACAAAGCAGGACAACTCGAAGTGCCTGCAGGTGTCTTCCATGAACGACGAATGATAACGATTATTAATAAAAAGGGCAATGAAACCTATACTGAGCAGCCTCTGTTGGCTGGGGAACTCCGGAGGTCCACACCAGGCCTCCTAATCCTTTTCACGTCATAGGTACACGAGACTTTGTTGGCATAAGCTGGCTCGATAGCAGCCAACAAACCCGCCAACAAACCACAACTGCACTATAGTGAATAAAAGCAACTGCGCTACAGTGAATAAAATGCACTATAGTGAATAAAAGCAACTGGACTATAGTGAGTAAAAGCAACTGCTCTAAAGTGAGTAAAACTAACTGCACTATAGTGAATAAAATGCACTATAGTGAGTAAAAGCAACTGCACTATAGTGAATAAAATGCACTATAGTGAGTAAAAGCAACTGCACCATAGTGAATAAAATGCACTATATTGAATAAAAGCAACTGCACTATAGTGAATAAAATGCACTATATTGAATAAAAGCAACTGCGCTATAGTGAATAAAATGCACTATAGTGAGTAAAAGCAACTGCACTATAGTGAATAAAAGCAACTGCACTATAGTGAATAAAATGCACTATAGTGAATAAAAGCAACTGAACTATAGTGAGTAAAAGCAACTGCACTATAGTGAATAAAGTGCACTATAGTGAATAAAATGCACTATATTGAATAAAAGCAACTGCACTATAGCGAATAAAAGCAACTGCACTATAGCGAATAAAAGCAACTGCACTATAGTGAATAAAAAGCAGGTCGCATGAGAAAGGAATACGAGAAGTATACGACGAAAGTAGCAGCAATCAGACCGCATCTTTTTGCTGTGTGTAAAGTGCATATATATATATATATATATATATATATATATATATATATATATATATATATATATATATATATATATATATATATATATATATAGGACTAAGGATGAGCATAATGAAAACGAAAAAGTGGGGACAAAGCGACATAGTCTCTTATGATGATCTGAAAATTATGGTGGTGACGGAGGTGCTGACGGGCGGCCACAAACGGCGCAAAGGATTTGCATGAAAAGAAAAGAACGGTTTTTGGGGAAGGACACTCGCCAGGGACCATCCACTTATCCACAACAGCAACCCGGTGCATATAAGAAAATTAATGATATATATATATATATATATATATATATATATATATATATATATATATATATATATATATATATATATATATATGAAATATGAAATTGAACTGAATGAAATTAATATAAATTGATTTCACACATTCTCTCTCTCTCTCTCTCTCTCTCTATACATATACATACATATTCACATACACGTATACCTACTTTATATATATATATATATATATATATATATATATATATATATATATATATATATATATATATATATATATATATAAAATAGGTATACATTCATCAAAAATTTTTACACTAAGTTGTAATTTCTTCTTTAGATATTCATAATGTTGAAAGACTAGGTCTTTCTTTGGTCACTATTTTACAAAAGCTATTTTTTTTATTACACGACAAATTAACAGTGGCAATAAAATTAATTTTCGTATTTCTAAACCATATTTTTTATTAACAAATTCGACATGCCACATCAAATAAGTAACCTCTACGGTACTATACATTGCTAATTTTGCGATATTATTTGACATCTAATTCCTGGCTAGAATTAATAAATAATGTAATGTCGGTCAGTAGAGAAACAGTCATTAAATGGATAGCACAGAACACTGTAGCGCAAAGTCGGGAGTGGCTAAGATATCTAGGAAAAGCTGTTCGGTCGGTGCTGCCACCTGTTAGGCAGGCGGGGAGGTAACGCTCATACCTGATTTTCCCTCTTTATAAGAATGAGCCTTTTAGCTTATCTTCCAGAATTTTGATGCAAAGATTCTGGCGAATCGTAGTCCAGAACATTTCACAAATACGTTTCACGAAATAGTAACCATCTGACAGAACGCTCTCCATTTTACCGTTATCGGTACGATTAATAGCAGCGTAAAAAGCAACCTTTGTCGTATGGAAACAAGCGTCGTTTTATAAGCAATTTCATCTCGACGAAAGATCTCTGCAGCATGAAAGGAATGCTTCTTTGACTATCTGTACGTTGCCTGGTCTCCTTTTCACTTATCCCGTACCCGCCCACGCTTCTCCTTAACAAAATAAATAAATAAAAAAAGCTGAAGTCTTTCTGTTGATTGATTTCCTGAGATAAAACAGGTTAAATTATGGCGAGTTCTGAGAGGAGATGCTGTGATTAATGCACTCATTCATCTACAGAAACACATTGCAGTTGGACAGATTTCTGGGAAAAAATGTATAGATACCGTATAGGGCCTCAACAGAAAACAGATGAGAGTATTTCATTAAACTGGAAATCATTGGCAACAGAAGTACAAATACCAGCGTTTCTTTAGATCGAAGGAGTTGTTGCTTTTCTTTCCTGGAGTTTCTTATATTTCGTAATCTGCGCTCACTTCTAAAACTCTATACAGACGTCGTGAGAGAGAGAGAGAGAGAGAGAGAGAGAGAGAGAGAGAGAGAGAGAGAGAGAGAGAGAGAGAGAGAGAGAGAGAGAGAGAGAGAGAGAGAGAGAGAGAGAATGTTTCAGGTACTGTTGGCCATCTACATGGAATTCGAACTAAAGGCTTACTTTCAACATAGGATGTATCCACAAATGGTTGATGCATATATATATATATATATATATATATATATATATATATATATATATATATATATATATATATATATATATATATATATATATATATACATACATACATATATACATATATGCTGGAAGATTGGGCCATTTAGAACTCCGAAGATTTACAAGGAATAGAAGAGCAAACAGCCATCGTAACATCCTATAAATCTATTTGGCCAAATTTTCGAGACTGCACGTCTCATCATCTTTGTATTTTACACCCCTGATGATGAGACAAGTAGTCTCGAAAATTTGACCAAATAAATTTATAGGATGTTGCGATGACTGACTGCTGTTCTATTCCTGGTATGTGTGAGTGTGTGTGTGTATATATATATATATATATATATATATATATATATATATATATATATATATATATATATATATATATATATATACGAGCGTATATACATATATGTGTGTGTGTATGTGCAGAATTTGTTCCCCACTGCATTTTGAAGACTACACACATATGTCTATCAGATCTTCATCTTCAGCGGTGACATTTATTTTCCTTGTACCGCATGTATTTTTTTTTTCTGAACAGTGATTCTGAAACTCCGTTTTGCAGCCCTAGCGTCTCGTAAAGTTTGCCTATATGCAGGGAGGCGTGAGAGTCCATGCACTCTTTCATAGTTATTCTTCGGAGAAAGTTACGATGTTCTTCCCAGGCATCATTGCAAACGGACTGTCCCTCGTTTGGTAATTCGTGTTGATATCGGCCCATAGGTTACAGGTGCCGTGTGATCGTAACTTTGACAGAACTCACGCTCTTCCATTGCTTGATTTGACGAAAGTTTCCAGATTGCAGGTCGCGGTGACTTAACCCCTGAGGCGAGAGTATGCCAGCAGATATTCTCCGTGTTGCTTTTCGATAGCTGGAAGCATTGTTTCCACAGCATCCGCTTCCTGCATATCTCCCTTACGAGACGGTTTCGTCAGAAGTCGTGGGAAAAATCGATGTCGAGGCTCGTTGTGCTCTAGTGCTGATTCTTGTGTGTGTGTTTCACCTGGCTGGGTTCGGGTTACCTATGCTGCTTTCTCTGTAGTTTGCGTTAGACTTCACGGTTTATCCATTGCTCCTTTCCCTTATGCGCTTTTATTTCTGACGAGGAGGGTCGTTTGTAAAAGGAATGTAGACACTTTCCTTCAGGTTAGAAAATCTTCCCTGACTTCCAACCGTTCAGAATATTTACAGGCGTTCTTTGTTCCCTGACCGTTTATCTCTTCTTTTCTCGCCGTCGCTTTTTCTAAGTGGACGCCTCTCGTTGGCATATACATTTCTCCTATTCAGGGTCAGAGCAATTCCCTGCAATTTATTCTGACAACATCAAAGCATTTTTCTTCTTGGAATATTATTTTGCACTTATTACTTAGTGTGCCTGGAGGTATAACACCATTCCCGTTAGGGTAAAACATCTCTGCCTTGGGGGGTCGACGGGATCAGTACTGAAGACGGAGTCCAAAAGGAAAGAAAAACACGAGATTCAAAAGGGAATACAAAGTGATGAAAGACCATGTAAAAAATAAAATAGAAGTGCAGAGGAACACCGAAGTTAAGTATACCTTAAGTTTTACCAGACCACTGAGCTGATTACCAGCTCTCCTAGGGCTGGCCCGAAGGATTAGACTTATTTTACGTGGCTAAGAACCAGTTGGTTACTTAGCAACGGGACCTACACTTATTGTGGAAACCGAACTACATTAAGCGAGAAATGAATTTCTATCACCAGAAATAAATTCCTCTAATTCTTCATTAGCTGGCCGGAGACTCGAACTCGAGCGGAGGAACACCGAAACACTGGGAATCCATTAGGGTTGGAATTCGATTGGCAGCGATGGCAGGGTCCGTCTATAGTCTATACGCTTGCTGGTCGTAATTCGCGAAAAAGACCTCTAATACTGATCTCAGAAAACTTCGTAGTAAAATAAATTTATCTTACGAAAACTTGTCATCCTCACTGGTGACTGAGTTTCCAAAAAGGGCTCTCAGTGTTGGCCTGTGACGACCGTATCACTAGTTCGTATGCGGTAGACATGATAAAAATACAGCCCGGGAAATTTCCAGGTTTTGACGGTTCACCTTTTCTGGCTGCCTTCCATCGTTGAAATATATGAGGGAAATGTTCCAGCCATAGTAAAAATCTTGGGTATATTATTATATGCGGGATGGGTGGGCAGCAGCTGAACCATTTCGCAAGCAGTTCTGAATATTCGCGGATACATTCCATCTTGGGTACCAGGATAATTGATTAATGTTACAATTGAATAAGCTAAATGGGGTAACCTGGGATCTGTCTTATCAATGCAAGTTAGGGCAAGTGCTGATGGAATTTCCTACGATGAATTCGGCCGCCTACCACTGTTCCTTCCTTCCTCCACCGGGGACATTTGGCTAATTACTTGCGCACTTGCACTGGTGAAATTAATCCCGAGATTAATTTTGTTATATCGAAATCATACATATTGGAGAGAGAGAGAGAGAGAGAGAGAGAGAGAGAGAGAGAGAGAGAGAGAGAGAGACGCTTTCGATTAATGATTATCTACTTCTCACGTCGCTTCGTTTCTTAGAGGAGTTTTAAATCAGGCATATTTTACGTTAAACGGTCAATCATAGTCAAATCTGTGGAACAAATGAGGCCCCCTAAGATTTCATATGACGTCAGCCGTTCTCCCGAGCACCTCGAGATTTGGCTCTGACAGCTTGAACCAGATGAAGCTAGATGCAGCCTGTGCTGAGCGATTCGTGATTAGTTTCGTGCCCGAAGTTTCGTTCATGAAGAGTAAATAGTACCGTTGGTGGATGCTCTAACTCTGTAATCACGGTGAAACTTCAGTCCCCTAAAAAGGAGAAGAAGACTCATCATCAATCCTTGCCGAGAAGTTTTTCTCAAGATTCCTGTCCGAGATGAAGGGATATTTGGGCAATGAAGAATGTTCTCAACAACTTGAAGAATTCTCCTCCTGAAAAAGTTCTGCGGCTTATTGTAACGAGCGTGTGCCTGAGCAAATGTTTGGGGCGAACAAAAAATCGATGATTCAAGCGTTTCCTAAAAGTAAAACTGATGATTCAAAACCAGCATTACGAATATCATTCGAGAATTATATAGGTATTTCTTTCCGATACAGAAAACGGGAGTCATTCTCGGGGAAATTGAACAATATTGCTATTTACTGAGCGGAACAGACTCATAAATACTTATTGATATCGATATTAATGTGGTTAATATTTTTCCGTGGGTTTCAATTTGTTTTATGTAATTTGATTCATAGGATTACAGCAAATGTGGTCTGTGAATAAATTATGGAAATTTTGATCCTGAAATACGAGCTAGGTATTTCAACGGGATTATCAGTTTAATCGGCGACGAAAAAGATATGAGAGAGAGAGAGAGAGAGAGAGAGAGAGAGAGAGAGAGAGAGAGAGAGAGAGAGAGAGAGAGAGAGAGAGAGAGACTCTGAATCACATAACATGGTTATACTCAAGGCTTTCCTCGGACAGATATGAGCATGTACAGAAACTGACTTTTAAATCCGTATACCTGAAAAAAAAGCACTTAAAATATCATATATATATATATATATATATATATATATATATATATATATATATATATATATATATATATATATATATATATATATATATATATATATATATATATATATAGAAAGAGAAAAAGGCCCATAAAACACTATTTGAATGCTGCAACCATATATTTTGAGCACTTCTATGCCCCTGTTTACTGGTAAAATATGGACACATGATGTGTTACAAGAGTATATAATTTACAAAGCACATGTAGGCTGGCAGTATATATACACTTGTAACGCATCACCTATATTTACCAGTGACTGTGCTGTATATATAGTTGTAAAGATAGTGTTTTATATATATATTTTGTCTTCATATTATACTGTTGTATTATATGAAAGATATTCATATATATATATATATATATATATATATATATATATATATATATATATATATATATATATATATATATATATATATATATATATATATATATATATATATATATATATATATATCAGTGCAAAGTTTTTCATAACAAAAATCCACTAATATATGCTATCAATATATTTTCTCCATCACCTATAAAAATAGTATATGCTACCTATATAAAATAGTAGGCTATATGCTATCAGTGCGAAATTTTTTTCTAAAATTATAAAAATAAATGCCCTAATGAGGTTAGGCCAGGACATGGTATTCTAGAAAGGATTGTTCCCATCGTTTTACATTCACCCTAAAGTTTTCTTCATAACCTTTAAAAGTATATGCTATCAATATAAATTTTCTAAATAACCTATATACACTACCACTGTTGGAGAGGCAAATAAACAAACAACTGACAGGATAACGTAAACAAACACTGAACAACCAAGCCTACACAAGCCACGAGTCAGACGACAACTCACTGCAGTAAAATCAAGCTTTGTTTTCTTATATAATTATTAATATTGTGAAAAATAGTAATCACTAATTAGAATATCACTAATACAGGAAAACAAATCCCTTACTTAGATATGGGCGTTCTGGTGTCGTTGCTCTCCCAGCAGGCTCGAGACAACTCCCGTTTGCTTGGTCCCTCTCTTGTAACAAACTTACGAGACGCAATCGTTCAAATTTCTCCCTCATAAGAGTGGTACTTCTCTCGCTTATGGCAATGGAATTGCGTGAATGCACTACACGGTACGAAAATCCGAAAAGGAAATGCGTCACAAAGCACTACGATATCACTTGAACCAGAAACATTTACTACACACAAATGAAATGGTTTATTGTTTGGAACTGTTACCTACTTATATTATTTCATATTTCCGAAAATACGCAGTAAAACTACGTCAAGAAGCATAAAATATTATATATAAACTAGTTGGCATTATACATCTATGATAACGAGTTCAAAATATCGAGATACATAGATTATATATTTACTTTTTTTATATTTCGTTTGATATTATTTTTTGAGAACGAACAAGCTCTTATCGTAGAAAATGGGTAGTTTTAGTAGGATACGGAAGTAAATTTCTCGCTTTCTACTATCCAGAATTGGCAAGTCATACAGACATTGTACAACAATTTGTCGCACAATGTCGCTCACAGGGCGATATCGAGATACATAGATACATATTTACTCAGATATTATATTTTTTGAGAGAGAGAGAGTGCCAGTTTTTAACGTAGATAATGTGTATTTTAGTAGGAAAGTAAAGTACATTTCTCACTTCCACCTAAAAAGTCATACAGAAATTTTGCGACAATTTTTCGCCCAATGCCGCTCAAATGCTGGTAAATGCGGTGAACAAAAATGTAAAACAACCCACTTAAAAATTTTTTTAGCAATAACCTTTCAGGACCTGTTTATTTAGACAAAACTGTAAAAAACTAAAAATCGATAATTCCTCGAAATTCGGCGATCGGCGCGCCGCTGAAAGAAAATTAAAAGTGCGAAAACCTCTCTGTGCGTGATATTCAGCCGTTCACTTTAACCAAGTTGATAACACGAACATTTCTAGGCAGTGTTTGAGGTGCGATGCTCACAGCAGATTGCCTGCTTCAACGCATTAAAGCTGCTGCAATGTGCTACAGAAGTGTGGTATAAATGGAGGCTATTCAATAAGGGCGCTAAGGTGCTGGAACAAAGAAATGCCGGCTCCTCTCGCGCAGAATTTCCCAGCACACAGATGAAGACGAATCGCGATAAAAGGAAAAAAAGAGGCGAAGAAAGAGCAAAAAAAGATTTTCGGGGAAGTATCTTACAAATACAGAAGAAAATAATTGTCATTATGTAACATGAGAGAGATGGATAGAGGACAAACAGGGATATAATGATAAATGTTTTTCAAAGATTCGGAATCGAATTTCTTTCCTGGCCAAGAGCCGTGAAATTAATATTATCAGAGAACAATGCTTACTACTTAAAGTAAGAACTCGACCGATTTACTCTTTAAGAATAGGAGCTAAAGAAGGAGGTCGTCTATCTCTGAAGGTCTTGCGTATGAAAAGCATGTTTTTGAATAAGACTGACACTCCTTTACACCTACGACAATGATACAAGTCTGACAATGGATGCGAGTGTCATCATGCTAGTTTTCCCCTCTGCATTACCAGAAAACGAACCTTAGAAGCTACGGAAAGGAGGAGCTCGAAGAAGAAGAAGAAATCTCAGAAGTGGAAGGTAATGGAAGGAAAAAAAAAAGAATCAAAACATGAATAAACATGAGACTAAAATCAAAGCTGTGCTATCAAGGGACTGACAATTCTGAAAGCTTGGCAAAGCTCAAACTCATGATGAAAGAACTTATTGAGGGATTTTCAGCGAGAGAGAGAGAGAGAGAGAGAGAGAGAGAGAGAGAGAGAGAGAGAGAGAGAGAGAGAGAGACGGGTAGCAGTGAGGGGAAGTCTGAAAGATGCAAGAGCAATCAGCAAAAGATGCTGCCGCTATCTCCAGGACTTTTTGATTACACCTGGATGCAGCTAAAGAGGAGGTAATTAAAAGTTTCCAACCATATCCCGGGGATCTGCTGAAGAGTCTGAACTAACTCCAAAATGAAGCTTTTACTTTCTTGTAGTCTTTTTTTTTTTCCCTGGGGGCAGGTGGGAAAGGGAATCAACCCCCACTATCCCCCTCCCCATTCCCCTACCCCTCCCTCATCTCTCGATTATTTTCAGCCTCGCCATTTGTTCTGAGCAACGGTATCTAATGCCAAAACAAAGAAGCAAAGCGCAGGCAGTACCGTCGCTTCACTCCTCCCGACCCGCGTGATTATTGGAAAGGCTCTTTTTGTACTTTTTTTCTTTCCTTCTATTAATTCTGTGATTGCTTCCCAAAGCCTGAATGGCATTCGCCGAACAGAATTAAAATTCCGATACCTCACGTTTTTTACTTTTAACGAAATTTGCTGCCGGATTCCGCTGGTCACAGTTATTACAAGACGACTTAATTTGTTAGCTTCTTTTATTTTTTTTTACAAGCCTAATCATAAATAACCTTGTTTTGTGTTTTTTTTTTTGTGTTTTTCTGTTGCCCGTGTGGTTATAGATGTACAGTGGTTTTATAAAAGCTGAAAATGTTGATTCCATTTTGCTTGCTTGCTATCGGCTAACGCGCTCCGTTCAACACGAACAAAAAGTCCAAAACACGCAAGAATAGACCTTACTGTTTCGTACATCCGACTGGGAGTCTCTGCATTCGCTCCTTTAGAGATTACACTGTTTCTGTTCGTGTAAATGAGGTAAAGTAAACGAAGGGAAAAGAAATGAGCCTTTGAAAACGTGATAGGATCTTTTAACATCTGGCATTAAATAAGAAGGCAAAATTATTTTGTGTGTTAGAACAACGTAGCTGTACGAAATCGACTTGGACTTTCATCCCGCTCGGTATCCTTATTTTGTAAAACAACGTTTGCTTATCGGCTCACGGAGAAGATTTCATAAATCCACGAAAAGAAACTGGCGGGCACGAAGGGAAGACAATTTTCTAGGAAGGGACATGGAGCGGAACTCATAGGATAAAGTATGCTCTTCGAGTTTCCTTTGATTTCCATCATAAGGAAACAACATCTGACTGAGCGGAGGAGCTCTCCTCCGGCTGTCATTATGCAGATTCAGGCAACGTCATCTCGTACATTAGACGAATGTTTTCTCGACGAGTATTCGTCACGGGAGAGTGGCTCCGATGGAGTCCTTGCGACAATGCCATGACGACTGGGAGACGGGGAAAGATGCCATCCTCAAAATATGCTGCTGATGGCAGCAGGGGGACGTTTTGGCAAGGAAGATGAAAGAAAATGAGAGAGAAATGTAGAAGGTTTGCCCCACTCTCTTTTTTTTCCTTTTACTGGAATCTATAGTCTGTCCATAATAAATTATAGACTCCTTTACAAGAGCAAAATGCGAGTCGAGCAGAAAAGTTGCCGAGGTAGTTTTCCTTATATTGAAACAAATGGTTGACTTCTGTGAATTTCCTTATTACAGTAAGGTCCATTTTGATCTTGGTGACACAGTTAAATACAGACTTTCATTCTAACGCATGCAAAAATGTTATGAGTAATAGTAAAACGAACGAAACACTTCTTGCTGATAGTCTGGTGCCCTTTTAAAGACACAGGACCAGATTTTTTCAAGTATCAGATTTTTCATACTAGGCGAAATGATTTGAAAAGGCGTTTTCGGGAATGAGACATGACCAGCTTCGTTATTCATCCTGAATAGACAATTAATGTTGAATCAAAGAGAATCTGAAGGTATAGGGACGGGGAGCATCGTTGTAAGGTCGAGCTGAAGGCAACCGCTTTGCGATAAGTTGGGATAAAGGTAGGCATAGTTGGAGTTCCGGCAGGGAGTCCCCTAATCAATAACCACTAACGTAGCAAGGTCAGGACTGAGCCGTTCCTAGGGTTATTGTCGGGCCTTTTTGTCTGTTGCGTTGGTGGTGAGGAGGAGGAGGAGGACGTCTGTTGTTCTTAAATGTTGCGGTAAAGGAACGCATTTGCCTTATTTTATCTGGTGCTTCTGAGGTCAATGACAGCGTATGATGAAAAAAAAAAAAGTTAAGTATACCTTAGTTTAACCAGACCACTGAGCTGATCAACAGCTCTCCTAGGGCTGGCCCGAAGGATTAGATTTATTTTACGTGGCTGAGAACCAACTGGTTACCTAGCAACGGGACCTACAGCTTATTGTGGAATCCGAGTCACATTATAGCGAGAAATGAATTTCTATCACCAGAAATCAATTCCTCTTATTCTTCATTGGCCGGTTGGAGATTCGAACTCGCGGCCAGCAGAGTGCTAGCTGAGAATGGAAGCCACCCGCCCAATGAGGAACTTAGCGCATGATGAACTAACTCCTGTTGGTTAGAGGGATGCCATACTTCACGTGATCATATTATCAGTCGTTAGTCATTCTGCGTATACCTGTGGCTATGATTCTAGTAATGAGTTATCTTTTAGCTTGTATGCTGAAAAGATCACTGGAAGTATGGAAGGAGACCCATGGATTTCTTAAAAGTGAACTGTACGCCCAGAACCAAATCACTAGATTTTGGTAGTAAGCTTGCGAACTGCTAATGCTCATTTCTTACACTTGGTCGATTGATTAGCAGAAATAATTATACAATAGAGGACACATTTATAAGCATTCTTTTGGAAATGTTCGTTAGGCGGCATAAATTAATTCATTATATTGCGATAAATGAAACGACAGCCTTGCATACCCATGCTCTCTCCCGAATGCCTCTCTGCCAGTGGGGTTTAGAGGTGTTCCCTGACTTTACTCTTGATCTGTATAGTAATTAAAAAATGGTTTAAAATGTGGGAATTCGTAGCCTGTTGGGGCTTTTGATTACTCATTTACTTAATTACCATTTTTGCTATATATGCGAGCGCATGGTGTCAGGGAACAAATCAGCATCGCTGGACTTTTCATGATAGCGCACAGAGAACGAATGTTCATTTTGTGTATAAATTGGTATTCTTAGTAACTTAAAGTTCCCTTCTGCATCTTTTATATCTTTCCTGGATCGTCATTTAAGTGAATGTTTAATCTCCATTTGGTAGTTATAATGGAGTATAATGTTCCAGTGATGTACTGAAGTGGCGAGAGCCTCTGATGCTTCTCTACTGAAGCTTCACGGATTTAGCGAGAGTTTTTAGAATGAATAAAATTAAGGGCTTCCAAGCTTGAATAGAAGAGGTGGATTGCTAAAAGGCAACTGACGAAGAGAAAGCAGAGTAGATGTGAGAACAGAACCGGAAAGCCCACCAGCCCGGATGGGAGAGAGAGCAGATTCTGTTTCTTAGTCAAAGCTAAACCAATAATCTGTAGAGAGGAGTGAAATTATGAGCAGGACGTTTGGCTAAAAGAGCGTGTACCATATTCAATAAAATGACGAGGATTCTAGAATTTTTTGAAATGGTGCTTTTCTACCAAAAGCACTAACACTTACCCTGTATACTCGTGGAAATGTGCAGATCTCTATTCAGATATTCATTAATTGCTCTTGAACCATAACCAACTCATATTCTCAGTATGAAATGAATTTCTTTTTATATGCAAATTGCATCATTATATAACTTTGATTAAGGATATATTTGATGGGTCTTTTTTGTCTATTTCTTTGATGATCGATTTCAGCAACTGGTTTGTCGCACTCGACTAAAACATTTACCCTGTTGAAATCAGTAATTCGAGAATCAAGCACATTTCAGTGGCTACTCTTCTCCTCGGATACCGAACTTTAAAATTTCTTGGTTGATTTTTTGATGATTCTTATTGCCTTTCGTCTTCCAAAACGAAAGTCTTGCTACCTCAGGTTTTAGCAAATCTTTCTTTGTATAATTGCACCTCCTGCTGGCATCTGCATTTGAAAAAATGAGGGGGTTGCTTATGAGAAGATATCATCGATCTGAGAAAGAGATTTGGTTTTATCAGACACGCACACACTTGAAGGACAATTCTGGACCATCTACCAGCTTTTTCTGTGTTAATGCCATGCATTCTGCATTGATATTGGAAATTAAATCAACACAGCATTCACAATTTAATATATCAGAAAAGAAAGTAGACACAAAGTGACTAACCTTAACTTGCCCAACCACAAATGAGGACCCAACCCCATCGTCACTAGCAATGAATGCTACTGGTATACCAGACTGTAGCGCACACATCTTTGAGTTTCCCTGTCCCTGTGACCTGTCCACTGGCCTACTTGTACAAGACAATTGATATGTCTAACCAACCCTAACCTATACTTTAAAAATTTATTACAAATTTGAATGTGGCACATTATGAAGAGAAGTAAATAACTTGAATAAAAAGGACAGAAAAGGATAAATTCAGACTGTCCTAATCTAAAGACTAACGCAATGGGTATGATTTTACTTAGATTTCTTTTCTTTTCTTGGTAGCCCTCTGGTTAACCGTTACTTCACAGAAAAGACCAAATTACTTTCTTGGGGGTAATTAACCCAGGGTGAGAGGCTCTGAAAGGTAAGACAAAATATCACCAGTTGATATTGGCTTACAGATTTCACAATGATGATCAGGGGGGAACACTGCGAGATTTAAAATGTTTCAGAAGATGAGCGCTTGGCAGAGTTTTAGGCTTGAGCAATAGTAGAAGTAAGAACAGCAGGACTGTGCGATGAGTCACAGGGATTATTGCTTTTGGGAACTAACTACACAAGGGTGTATCATCAGTTTGGACCAGATAAGTAAAACGATTCAAATAAGAATAAGGGAGACATATTCACTTGAATGTTAACCACCGTTAAGTTGTACATAACAGAACACTGAATATATCTGACTGGCTACGAGATTACGTCAGGGTCACAAATGAATAATTATTGTGGTCTATTATGATGTTTTATCGTTAAACAAAGAAATTAACAGCCGCTGTGTGGCATTGCAATGCTAGGCAGAAAGTGCAAGACACTGCTCGTAGTGGAAACTAATGATAAAAGCGTTATTTATATTTTAAGATGAGCTGGATGGCGCACGCTACACGTGCTGGAACTCGGCGCTGCTGTCTCCCCCTACACTCCCGATCCCCTACCTACCACGCCCCCACCAGGGACGGACAAACAGGTTTGCAGGGGAGGGTGGACGTCTCCCCTACCCTCCCGTTCCCCTACCTCCCCGTCCCCACCTGGGAAGAACAAACCGGTTTCTAGGTGTGGGTAGCTGTGTCATGTCTCCCCTACTGTCGCATTTTATTATTGTTATAGATAAATAGTATGAAATAACATTCTTGTATTGGGTATCACTAATACAACTCCTACTGCCATCACTCCCCTCCTCCTACTACTACCACTACTTCTTCTTCTTCTTCTACTACTACTACTACTACTACTACTACTACTACTACTACTACTATAAACATTTTAATAAGAGTTAAAAATCCCCATTTAACATCTTATCCGTTGGCGATAGTATTTGTATCGAGCTGCACTTTTTTTTTTTACAAAAAAATACTTTATAAATCCGTTTTCTAATTATTGTTCTCCATCATTTTTCAGCAACGGACCTTAAATCAATAAAAATCTGCGTTAACTCTAAGTTTAGGCAATAAAAGGATTCTCTCTCTCAGCCGTCCAAAATGTGCAGTGAAATGTGTGGCGGCTCTTGACAGCAAGTTATTAAACGCATACAATAATTTCGCTTTTTGAATTGCAGGCATTTCAAGCTTTTTATTAGCCGAAAAAATTGAATGCGATTCATTTCGTATTTTTCACTTTTTCTTTATGAGTGTAATTACATTTTTGTTAGTAGCGGATTGTTGCAATCATATTGCTTTGCATTTTTCCATTGTATATTTGCAAAAGAAAAGGACTAATGAATGTTAATAACGGCAGGGAACTTTAAGAGGAGGAAAAAAAGGATACATAATGAGGAAAAAAATGGAAGCAAGATGAGTGGTGATAGTATTTTTGTTTCGTAATCTAAACTAGGTAACGCTAAGGGAAGAGTGGGGAGAAAAAATAGTTTGTATTAAGCAGGGAAGACGGAAGCAGGTATGGATTTCCAGGCTTGCAAGGTAGGTAAATGACAGGACAACATAGCCTTGCAATGCGGCTGCTTTACTTCCTATTTCTTTTCTCTGAGAAGTCTCCCAATTATGACAGTCAAACCTGCAAGTTACCGACATCTTTAATGAAATATACTGTGACATCAGACTTTGAAAAGACAGGTGCCTCACGCGAAAACGAAACGGACGTAAGTAGATTACAGCCTCTTTAACATTCACAGACATTAATTTTTACTTCTGGTTGAAAAGAAAATGTATACAAACGAAGCGGCAAAAACCGAAGGCCATCACAGACTATAAATAATCCACAGGATTTGAACAGAGGAAACTGGTTGGGCAGAAGCCAAGGAAGAAATCAAAGAAATGAATGACTGGTCAGATGATTCAGGAGGGGAAGATATTTTTGAAACAGTTGCATGGATTGAAGATGAAGAAAAAAAATCAAGAATATTGGATACGTATATGTGGGCGACCAGGAACACACAGCGGGTGTGGAGTGTCTTGTACCGTCATGTTAGCAACGGAAAAGACGAGTGCCTCTGTTCCAACTCTTTACCGCACAACACAAATCGTTCGATTTTCCAGGGAACTGGAGAGATTTTTTAGAAACTGGAACAAAGATAGACCTTAGGTTCAGGCATATATGTACATATGCATACATACATACAAACATATATATATACATACACAAACATATATATGGACATATATATGTATATATATACACTATATACACATATACAGTATATGTATATATATAAATATATATATATATATATATATATATATATATATATATATATATATATATATATATATATATATATATATATATATATATATATATATATATATATATATATATATATATAGAGAGAGAGAGAGAGAGAGAGAGAGAGAGAGAGAGAGAGAGAGAGAGAGACTAAATTGGAAGACAGATAAATATGACGAAAACCTGCGCTACAATTTAGGCAACACTTTCCAAAGGTTTTCAGTTCCTTGAAACCAGGAGATCAGTGCATTAAATTCCACAAGCGAGATGGCTCATATTAAGGTTAAGGTCTACAACAAAATCATAAAATAAAACAATAAGAAAAAAATCTGATTTTCGAAGCCGAATGTACAGCTAGTATGAAACAAGTAAAAAATGCGCTGAATTTTCTTCGGCGCAATCGAGTTTTCTGCACATCGTATAATGAAGGCCACCGAAAATAGAACTATCTTTCTGTGGTCTCGGTATAATGCTGTATAGGCCGCGGCCCATAAAACTTTCAGCTACGGTCCGGTGGTGGCCTGTCTTATATTGTTGCCAGATGCACGATTATGGCTAACTTTAACCCTTAAATAAAATAAAAACTGCTGAGGCTAGAGGGCTGAAGTTGGGTATGTTTGATGACTGGAGGGTGGATGATCAACACAATTTGCAGCCTTCTAGCCGCAACAGTTTTTAAGACCTGAGGGCGGACAGGAAAAGTGCGGACGGACAGACAAAGCCGGAACAATGGTTTTCTTTCACAGAAAACTAAAAATCACTCAGAAAGTATCTTGCGTCAAGACCCACCAAATACTTCAAACACATCTCAATCAGAGATCTGTTCTGTTGATCTTCAACCAAGAACTGCACAGTTATTCGTTGCTATTGGATGATCGCGTTAAATGCAGGTTTGCTTAATGACATATTTGTGTTAATAAGCCACCAAGATATTAAAAACTGCCTATCTTAAACTGCCATTTGATTTCCAATGTGCAGTAATGGCTCTTGCTTTTTGTAGGCAGACACTTCAGCTTTGTCGGTATTCATCCCAGAACCTATAGACTATCAAAATGTGGATTTTGGCTTAAAAGTCCTTTAACTGAATAAGCTAACAAACGCCATAGGAAAGTCCAAGACGATTCTTGGAACTGTTTTTCATTGGCAATACCCATAGGTTATTTATTAAAGCCTGAGAGACTGACTCTGTATCAGGAAAACTCCTTAGTCAACACAAAATTGGCCCGGACATGGAAACGTTCTAGAAACTGGTATATGCCACACAAACAACTGACAAGTCTAACAGGTTAGTTCTGTATGTATGTATGCATGCAAAAGAAAATACGATTGTTCATATATTGGTCTCACCTTACTAATAGGCCTGAAAAATAAAACGGCGAAAATAAGCTTGTAAAATGAGGCTCAAACGTACATGGAAACAAATCTCACAAATTCCGATAAGATTCAATCGTAACGAAATGAGTCTGATCTGAACTGCTTTGGGATCCCTCTGTTTGAAGAAAACAGGCGAGACATTTTTATGGTCTTGTTTTACTTCCTTTATCAAAACCTCCGCCAACAGAGGTGGAGGGAAGTACCGTTTTCGTCCGCGCCCTGCCATTAGTGTGTGTGTGCGTGTGTGTTGACAATAAAATATCCGGATAACAGCTGACCGGATTCGGATGAACCAGGGCGAACGCGCCCCTCGGGTGACCCATTGCAATGAATAGTTTTGGTGCGTATTAAAGAAGATTTGATGAATCGTCAATAGCGATTCATTCTCGCCCATTTTGATTTAACATGCATCATAGATTTTATTACTGAATTTATTAAAATAATAAAAAGCATATATATTGGTTCGAGTCCTTTTATTCACAACTGACTGCTTCGCCAAGGTATGCTTTCTACCGACTGTTATTGTTTTCACGATGGTGAATTCGTGTGACGGTACTGTAGCAAAGAGCACTCGATACTATCCGCCGTTTTGGAGATGTCGAGTTAAAGTACATAATCGGTAACGACGTCTCATTTGTTCTCTGGAGGTGGGTGAAATTTCGACAGACTCAAAGTCACAACACTAATTGGTCAATGTATTTCAGCAGCTAGAACAAGCCGCCTATTAACGCGGATGAAGCAGGGCTGTATATTGCAGTTCTCTTCGTAACAGAAAGCTAAATCAACAGCTAAAGTCGAGATGAATTAGAAACAGCTCTCGAGGCCGCAGTTATTTCCTTACCATCAATTGCTGCCAGCACAGCTATCGCAGGTGCACAGTGCCTGCAGCAATACTTGAAAGGAAGTAATTACAGCGAAGGTCACCAGAGATTCTTACAATTTACCTTGCAACGAATTTCCTTCTGATCAGTCCTGCTGCCAGAGCCTTAATAGGGTTATGTACTGCCTCCCTGCTTATTCTTAGTATGACTGTTGGACTTGATACTAGAGAACTTGTCAAAACAATGAATCCCCGTAGGCGGGTAATACCGGCAGTGAACCTCACGTGGTGCTCTGTAGGCATTCATAAAGGTTGTTTGCAGCGTCCCTTGGGGCCCTAGTTGCACCCACTTTTTTTAGCCTTTCACTTTAACACTTCATTCCAACTTCCCCTCTGAAATCATGCCGTCCAACCACTCCAACTATTCCAACTCCCTCTTTTCGCTGTCTTAAGTGCTGAGTGGCTGAAGTGATCAAGTGTTTGACTTTGCAGACGATTTCCATAAATCCATCAATTCCGTTAAAAAAAGAAATGACAGGTACTGCTAAAAGCAGACTGGATTTACTTTAATCGTGTTTTAACTTCAAATACAAGACCAATAAAAGTGTAACAGGTGCCACAATATACACTGCAGGTTACTTTCACGCTTTGTGGCTCAGAAAAAGAAAAAATACACTAAAGAGAAAACAAGTGCATATGTTAAAAGTAAAACATGACAGTTGTTACTGGAGAATCTGTACTAGAAGATGGTTCGCCTCCTCACAAGGGAAATGTTAATTAAGTATTTTAAGATGCTGTGTAAATGGAAATTACACACACACACACACATTCACACACGCATATATATATATATATATATATATATATATATATATATATATATATATATATATATATATATATATATATATATGTATATGCATCTTAAATCTCTTCGAAGTTGGTGCAAGTCCCCGACAAGATCATTGTGACTCAGTGTTCTAGTTTTTTATTTAATTCACAATGCTGACTTATACAGGCTTTCTTTATCTTTCATTAGACCAATATACATTTGAATACTAAAGTACTTATGCACATCTTAATCTTGACATGTGTTACAAGTACAAGTTTTATTGGTGAAGTACGAGTTACGTAAGCGTTATCTATTCAATATAGCCATATCTATCTACACACAAACTCATATATAATATTTATCTATCTATCTATATATGCAGATTGAGATAGATAGACAGATGATATATCTATCTATCTATCTTTGATATTTATATATTTATATATATATATATATATATATATATATATATATATATATATATATATATATATATATATATATATATATATATATATATATATAGAAGTAGCTGGGTAGAAGACAGACAAACATACAGATAGACAGTATATGAGTAAATATCCTATTGACAACGCTCAAATGTATACACGTACCTTTGTCAAATGAGAGCTAAAGAAAGGCTTTTGTACGTCAGAGGTGTGAACTGGTTTAGAACCTAGAAAATGGGTGAAGGTGTCTCTACCGGAGAACTTGGGCTAACATCAAAGAGTTTTAAGGAACATGCGAAGACAAAGACGAGAGCGCTTAATCGCTGAGAAACAGTTTCTTTAAACCTGAGTTATGGACAAATTGACCATCTCTCTCCTTGATAAAATAGTTGTTTCTCTCTCGTTCATAAAAATGTTGTCTCTCTCTCCTGGATAAAAAAGTTGTTCCTCTCCTTGATAAAAAAAAAGTTGCTTCTCTCTCGTTGATAAAAATGTTGTTTCTCTCTCCTGGATAAAAAAAAAAAAGGTCGTTTCTCTGTCGTTGATAACAAAAAGTTGTTTCTCTCTCGTTGATAAAAATGTTGTTTCTCTCTCGTTGATAAAAATGTTGTTTCTCTCTCCTGGATAAAAAAAATTGTTTCTCTCTCCCTGATAAAAATGTTGTTTCTCTCTCCTGGATAAGAAAAAAGTTATTTCTCTCTCGTTGATAAAAATGTTGTTTCTCTCTCCTTGATGAAAAGGTTGTTTCTCTCTACTTGATAAAAAAAAAGTTGTTTCTCTCTCCTTGATAAAAATGTTTCTCTCTCCTTGATAAAAAAAGTTTTCTCTCTCTACTTGATAAAAATGTTTCTCTCTCCTTGATAAAAAAAAGTTGTTTCTTTCTCCTTGATAAAAAAAAAGTTGTTTCTCTCTCCTGGGATAAAAAAAGTTTTCTCGCTCTCGTTGAAAAAAAAGTTGTTTTAAATGTGAGAACAATGAGTGGCCTGAGAACAGGAAAATGTGTATTAACAACATTTGTTCCGCTCGGAGGAAACAAATCGTATTATATAATTTCTCCCAAGAAGAATACCGAGAATGTTGGAAATAGCCTTCGGGCAACAATTAATGAGAGGAGAGAGCCCCGGTAAATCTCTGGCAGTATTCTGAAAAATGGGAAAATAATACCGTGAGGGACGGACAAAGCGTAGTTGAGCTATAATTAGGTAGAGGCGATTTGAAGCAGGTATAATAAATGCTTCTATTCGTCTGTTTGTTCTCTCCACCTGTGTACACCCTTTACAGGATGGTAACTAATGATATTCCTCTCCATTACAATTTGCAGTTTTTTTCTGGAGATTTCACTAGTGTATTCTCTTAAAAATAAATATATTAAGGACGAGGATTCCTTTGACAATAAAAATTACAGGCAAGTAGGCAGCTCTCCCGAAACATGATGGCTACGGATATTAGTCCTCAATAGCCTGAAAAGAAAATCTGATTTGGCTACACTAGAGTAAACATTTCTCTTCCCCACCCACCAGCATATAGTACGATATCTTACCAACGGTTCACGTGCCCGAGAAGACCTTACAACCAGAAGGCGTTCCCAATAAGCGGAGAGAACCACATAACAATAACAACGGGCATGAATTATAAAACACCAAACGAAAGCCACACTCTGCCACGCTGCTTGCAACGGCTGAGAAATAACTTGAAGAATGGCCAGACTTTTCTTTCACTTCCATTATGAAAACTAGAGTCAACAGAATCTCTTCCAAGCTGGCAGAGAGAGCACTAATTTGCAGACAGAACCTGGTGTGAGAGAAATACAGTGATCGTTTTAACGTGATAAAATGTCAAACTTTGAATGGGTTCCTATTTTTTTATAGCTTTGCAAATAAATTTTTAAACTACCATAAAACCGTTGCCATTTGAACTTTTGATCAGACAATAAAGTAACATTAAAACACAAACCAATATATAATACAAAAACAAAGATAAATTAATTTGTGGTTGTCTGGATCATAGACAAGTAATTTAAATAAAACCCTTCCAAATTTCAGTGCTGATTCTGAAAGTACCTGAAACATATGCCCATTTTTATTAAAAAGCCCGGTTTTTTTAGTCAAAAGAACCGTTAACCTTTGAATTTCCGTGGTTATGTCAGAATGAAAGGCGCTGATATAAGAAAAAAAAACTGTCATAACAGCAGTACTTTTAAATATCTAATAGAATACCAATTAGTGCGCAAGTCAGTTAATAAATTGTCAGCTCTTACATAAAATTTCAGAAGGAAGAAAAAATAAGTAAACCTTAGTTTTACCAGACCACTGAGCTGATTAACAGCTCTCTTAGGGCTGGCCCGAAGGATTAGACTTATTTTACGTGGCTAAGAACCAGTTGGTTACTTAGCAACGGGACCTACAGCTTATTGTGGAATCCGAACCACATTATAGCGAGAAATGAATTTCTATCACCAGAAATAAATTTTCAGAAGGAAGAGAAAACTACAGTTTCCGTAACTGATGACATCCGAAGAAGGTCTTGATGTTTCCAAAAATCGATTGACTCCTTTCAGTGGAAAACGACATCGCTGTCTATCATGGCCCGGTGGGTAACGTTGACATGTTCTGATGTTACGGATGCGGGTTAGAATCCTGCTAATGACGCCAGAACTTATTCATTCAGATGTAAGGCTTTGTAGTGACCAGTGTCTCCAAAAAGTGTGAATAAATCGAGAAATGACGAGGCATTTTGGTTATTAAAATGACATACGTATGAGGTAATAAGGGACCGGCAGATTCTACATGTTGTACTGATCGTTTGCGACTGGGGCTACCATGCGGTGTCGGCCGCCAAGCCCAGAAAAGCAGCTATTACTCAAGAGTCAGGTTTCTTGAAAGCCGCAAAGAAGGCTAACCAAATGGGAAAAGAAGTCTTTAATCAGGTTAACTCTTCTATGCTCGTTATTTTTCCTTTAATTGCATATATATATTCTTTAACTTCTTTCAAAAGGTTTGTACGTGCCCAATAAGTTTGCCTTGTTACGAATATTAAACGTTCTGAAAACTTCTTTGCAAACTCGTGAATTCAGAATAATCTGAAAATCTGGAATCCTGTAAAGACTTTCCTCCTGACACACTCGTACTTCACCTCCGGAAAAAAAAAAAAAACCTGGCCAGAATATACCAAGTTTTGAATAGCACCATTAATTTTCCCTCTTTCTCGCTTCTTTCATCTGTTTCCTCTTGCTCCTCCTCTCTTTCTTCCCTTTCTTTCTTTATCTCTTTCCTTTTTCTTCGCTTATTTTTCTGGAGAGCAATATCCAGCGGGGCGAACAGCAATGCTTCAAAAGGACAAATAGGCTATCAAAGTCTCGTATCTGTTTCCCAAAGCGACATCAAAGTCAAGCGCAGCCCACACCTTTCAAAGTTAGGAAAGTTTACGTTTTATTTAACTCCTTTCACCAAAGATCTTTTGCATTAACACTTAACCTTAATTTATTTTCTCTACGTAATGGGTAGCTTTTTTAACAATTTATAATTATAGCAAAATTTGAAATGCTGTAAATATTCAAAGACATTTACATGTAGTTTCCAAGCACCTATGGCGGATTCAAGAACCAGGCAATAAAAGTCAAGTGGTTGATATCACATTCTAGTACAGAGATAAGTGGGGATACGCTAAGAATTACTGGTTCTGGTATGTGATACAAGATAAAAATGGACACTGTTTTGAGTAATTTTCCTCCTGTGTCTTTAATGAAGTGTAATTTTAGAGACAAGGTACCAAAACTGCGTTGATAGTTTTGTACACAAAAGATGAAAACTTCATGCAATAATCGGAATCAAGGTCTAACTGTCCCTGGATATTTCATACGATAACAAAATTGTGCCTTGAAAAGTTAAGTATATCTTAGTTTAACCAGACCACTGAGCTGATTAACAGCTCTCCTAGGGCTGGCCCGAAGGATTAGATTTATTTTTACGTGGCTAAGAACCAATTGGTTACCTAGCATTGGTACCTACAGCTTATTGTGGAATCCGAACCACAATATAGCGAAAAATGAATTTCTATTACCAGAAACAAATTTTCTTGTTCTTCAATGGCCGGTCGGAGATTCGAACTCGCGACCAACAGAGTTGTAGCTGAGAACGGAACCCGCTCACCCAGCGAAGAACTTGTGCCTTGAACATAATTTCGTAATCAAAGAATTAAACATTAGGAATGTTGCTCCTAATTCATTGTATTTTTTCTTTGTATGTTTGTACTTTTGCCATTCGCGTTTACTGCAGGAAAGTTACGTGGATCAGGCTGGTATTGAATAGGATGTCCTCTCTTGTCAGCAGAGGGATGCTTGCCAGTAGGCAGTTGCACTGCAGATAGAAACTGGCAAAAACGATACACTTTGAAGTATCTTTCTTCAGGGAATGTTGTCAGTATTTTCCGGACAGCGCCTAACTACACTCCGTACGTATGCATTAATCATTACGGCTGACAATTATCTTGGAATGCTGGTGTTATTGGTATTTCTATCGTCGGTATACTTCCAAAGTATTGGAGCAACTAAGATATCCAGTAACCTGAACTGCTGGAGACCACAATTCTGTAAGGAAGGCGCCAGTGTCATCAAGGAAAATGAAAAATACCAGTCAGTGGTCCAGAGAAATTTTAATAACTCAGTGATGTTATCTTATTAAAGGCTACAGTTTTGTTAGAAAAAGTGAAAAGACACATTCACACCGCAATAGATATCTGACTGACGCAATAAATCTTGAAGTGCACAACCACTGCATTTTAGATCTAATCTTTTGGTATTCGGTTGGGTGGGTGACGTGTTCATTATTCATTTACTGCCACGTTTGTGTAAAATTTATAGCTGAAAGGGTTCGGACATAGAAGCATACACATCGTTTTCAGCCTGTAAAATTCAAACAGACAACCATATCTGAGAGCACGTACCTACTTATTATTTTAGAATTAAGCTGCCGTTCTCAAGTTCATGATACAAATAACGGTTAGCAGTTTATCGCAGGATTTTACAAAAATAACGATGAAATTACTGTCCCGTATCGCAGTGTCAACCCTTGTCGTCCGAAAGCAGGGAAAGCGGAATTCCAGACAAAGGAGGATCTTCCGTAGAGACTAGACCTGACTCATTTGGCAGAGTACTGTATGTGGTGTGAGCTTCTGAAAACCCATAGCTTTCCCGCGTTACTGTTTGGGGCTCTCTTTCACCACTCAACCTTGCAGTGATGCGTTTTTTTTTCTTTACTTTGAAATTGATAGTCTCCAGTTTTGATATTGATGGTATAACTACAGCAGTAGTCTTCTGGTTTTATTTCCTGAAATATCAATTTGATCCGTCGGCAAATTCAACTATAGTGAGTTCAAGCACAAATCTGACGAAGATTCTCCAGCTCGGTATTCCAAAATCTCTCGAACCTTTCTGTTGTAACTTATGTATTCGAATCCTCCTCCTCATGATCATCAATTTTCATCACAAGGTCTTTGAAGAATGGTACGACACAACGGGAAATGCTTGCTTTAAGAGAGAGAGAGAGAGAGAGAGAGAGAGAGAGAGAGAGAGAGAGAGAGAGAGAGAGAGAGAGAATGGAGTTCCTCACTGATATTTTCCCCACATGGTATTGTACCCTTAATTCACTCTGTTTAAGGAATTATTTTTGTTGATGTCTTCTTGTTCGTGATTGGTAACAAACAGATTATCATCCGTACGTTTTGAATGTTAAAAACGGATATCAAAAAGGACTCGGTATTCTACGCCGTTTCAAATGACTCCAAGGGGCTAACGATTCTATTCCCATAAATATAAGGATGGTATACTGTATACATACGGTATATATCAAACAACCCTTTCCCTTAGTTGGAAGACTCGGGAGAGTATCATCCTTCCCGTTCCCCGTAAATCTTTTGGGTTGAGGCTGCTGTCTGCCAGGTATCTAATTCACTGCACAGGCCAGCAGAGGCACATTGAGAGGGTAACAAAACGTGACTTCACCATTCCAGCTCGCTCGAAAATCCAGCACGGAACATTTTGCTAGAGAGGCGAGCACCCATAACGCTAGACTACGGTCGTATGTTTCCGTGTGTTTGTGTCTGTGAAGACGAAAGTGCTGGCACGTGTATATGTGTATGTGTGAATTGGAAAATACCAGAGGAAACAATCAGAATCCTTTCCGAAACACAACTGAAAATCATAAATGAAAAATCATAACTCTGGGCCTAATCATTAATAATGGCAATTATCAGAAAAGGATACCTTAAGTCATTGAGGATAAAGGATGCTAGCCGTAAACTTTAATTAGGTCCTTTTCAAACGCTTTAATTAGAAGGGCAATTTGCTTTTGTCAAATAAATCCTTTGAGCGCTCCATTTACTCAATGCCAGGCGCTTTGTTGACGGGTTACTTCTGCTAAATGGATTAATGACTTACGAATACTCTTTGAAAAGATTGATTGACATCAAAGTAACTTTCTTTAATCAACTGACTTCGGAGTCGAAGAATTTCAGTGGCAGCAACCCAATTAATTTGACTTTTACTCACAAATAAATAAAAATATCTTTTAAGTCTGAGATATCTAAAGTGAATGTTATTAAAGACGCTGTGCAATATCGCTCTATATTCATTAAGAAATTGAACCTAACTTTTACGTTTTTTTTAAGACTCAACATCATGTGTGATTAATTTAAATGCGAGATATCGTTTGAATGCCTAATGAAATTAAACAGAAAGTTTTCCGTTTTATTTATCGTTATGGAAACTGACCAGTTCCGGTATCTAAGATTTCATAATGAACTTCATTTTGCGACGATATACCGGGAGGCAGAAAAGAAACAAACAGTTAGACACTTTTATGGCCCATTCTTGTTGATTACACGTCTGTATCTGTAAGTATAACTGGTAATTTTCGCTTCATTACCTAGGCCTAGGGGATGCTCCTTGAAGCACGAGCAAACGTTTCCAAAAGCCGGGCTTGCTTTGAGATACACAACAAACAAAATCTTAATTTCTGAAACACACACAAAAGAATAGATATGTAATTTTCAAGCCAAAGTAATATAAAAATCACACTTAAGTCCTACAGATTAGCAGTGGTGCATGCTAAGATCCACTGCATATGCAATTGCATATCTGACCCCCTTTCCTTTTACATTCTGTAGAGATGAAGGTGTAATGTTGGCCTACAATTCGGTGGCTGGTGGTTCAAATCACCTAGGCTGGGGTGTTGTTGGCGTCAGACTCCTTGGGGGAGACTGTTAACATCTAGGCTCACGGCTGGCCGGGGGAGGGAGGAGAGTGAAATCAGAGTTAGGGTTATTGGTACCCACTGAAGTTCCATGTACATGCATTTGTATATCTCATTCCTCTCTCTTAAACCCTCACTAACTGAGAGGTTTAAGTCTTACCCTACTGTACCAGTGGTCGGTGGTTCAGATCCCCAAAGAGAAAGTTGTCTTCAGCTTCTAGTTTCAGGAAAAATTGTCAATTTATTTTGTGTGCATCACCTCAGATCTGTTGGGAGGAGGATCTGATACCCGTTAAGATTCCTTGCATCTATTTCTAGGTGATATTACCAGCTTATTGTGCGAATGCCTATGTAATCTCAGGTCCCTAGAAGAATTAACACAATCTCGAAGGCGGTCAATAATAACCAGTCACAAGAGTGGCCGGAACGTCTGGGTCGTGGCCAGGTGTTGGTCCCAAATTAACCTCTCGGACATTTGCGTTACGGCCCGGGGAGTTAACCATAGTTAGGGTTGCAATAGTACTTAATGATTTTCCATGCACATGCAATGACATACCTGCCTTTTCCCCTTTTATTCCTACTGTAGGTGATAGGATTAAGTTTTGCTGAACTGCCTCAGTGGTTAGCATTTCAAGTTCTTGTGGGGGTTTTTGTAAGCATCTATTTCGTGGTGATATCACACGTGTACATTACATAAGGTCTGTTGGAGAGGCATTAAAACTATAGTTCGAGGCTCAGTTGTATCTGCTATGATTATATATATATATATATATATATATATATATATATATATATATATATATATATATATATATATATATATATATATATATATATAGTTGATATCTGTTCCTCCCCTTTCATTCCCCTTGTATCTAGGTAGATTACAAATTGCCTACTATTTCTGTAGACAGTAGTTCATTTCTACAAGTAGAAGATTATTTTATATATATATATGTATATATGTATATATATATATTATATATATACATATATGTATATATATATATTTTTTATTTTTGATCTACTAAATTTCTGAAATAGATAGATGAAGCAAATAAATTTGTGAATTGATATACTGAAGTTTCTGCTTGCCATGCATTTTATATTATATATATATATATATATATATATATATATATATATATATATATATATATATATATATATATATATATATATATATATATATATATATATATATATATATATATATCTTCTTCTCCTTTTAACGTGCTTTTTTCCCATTTTTGTATGGGGTAAGCACGATGCCTTCTTTTGAAGGACTTTTGATTTGGCTTTGGGGTAGACCGTAGTCTCGATCGGCTGCCCTGCCTGACATCGCTTAGACCCCGGTAGCGTATGTTACATGTATCATACCCGACCCAACGCCCTTTCTTCCCAGCAGCGAGTTGTTGCGCGGGTAGGTCGAGAGTTCGAGACGTGTGAGATGTTTGTTATGTTTTTAGAAGGTGTTGTAGTGGCTTTGTTTTGTGTGTGTATTTAGTCTGTAACACCCATTTGCTTTTTAAGCAAACCTATCCGTTGATTACATACATAATCCCGGGATGTCTACACGGATAGCAAAGTGTCCGCCTCTCTGATCAGTCGGCTGCGGATTTGAACCCGCGCCACAGACCTCTACGAAGTCCGAAGCTGCTGCTGTAACCGACTGTGCCATCGAGGCTCCATATATATATATATATATATATATATATATATATATACACACACACACAAAAAACAAATGATTATCTCTTATTTAAAACGATGATCTAAGTATCCCAGATTGTTTTCCGGATAGCAATCAAAATGTTAATAACAGTAATAACATTCTAGGTCAAACACATTGGAAGGATGAAGAATGTGTATAGTAGATTCATAAACTGATTGACTGAACTGGTATGAAAACAGCATCCAAATATCAAGAAGAAAAGGGAGATGATTGTGATGAAAAAAGCAGAAAATAATTCCCAGAACTGTCATTTGAGAGAGAGAGAGAGAGAGAGAGAGAGAGAGAGAGAGAGAGAGAGAGAGAGAGAGAGAGAGAGAGAGAGAGAGAGAATGGAAAGATTCTTCAGTGCCGAAGAATGGATTCATAATGTTGAAATGAATGTTTCACAGCGAAATAATAAGTGAATCTTATAAAGAGATGCTGGATGGACGAACAAAAGGTTAAAGGTTAAAAGGTTAAAGGTTAAACATCAACAGAATTAAGTTTGGGACTTCATGCAGCTCGTGGTGATCCAGGGGAATGGATGGAAGAGTAATAAAAGAAGCGCGAGATGAATTATCACGCTGAAGTTTTTGGGAAGACAAAAATATTGTTTTTAAACAGTTGCTGAGAAACAACTTAGGAAGGCGAAGGGGAGCAGTTAAGGTGTCACACGGCACCATTTCTGGCATCTTTTGGCATTTTGCTGTCAGAATTTGCAAAAAGAATCCAGTACTGACGGAAAAGGAGAAGTGGCGAATGTTCGTTATCCAGCAGCCAAAGATTAGCATCTTTAAACCAAAACAAAAACTGCTTTCAGTTTTCTTCTGAAGGTGGAAAGAGAAACCCACAAATTTCCTGTGTATAACTTGTTTACTTGTAAATATTTGCATATTACTTGAATCTCGAGTACTTTCAGGTCATAACTGTGACCTTTTTCAAGAGATGTGAAGGTGGTCAGGCTGGTTCAAGGCCCAGCAATCTTCTGGGCCTTGAACCAGCCTGACCACCTTCACATCTCTTGAAAAAGGATCACAGTTAGGACCTGAAAGGCCTTGAACCAGCCTGACCACCTTCACATCTCTTGAAAAAGGATCACAGTTAGGACCTGAAAGGCCTTGAACCAGCCTGACCACCTTCACATCTCTTGAAAAAGGGTCACAGTTAGGACCTGAAAGTACTCGAGATTCGAGTAATATGTAAATATTTACAAGTAAACAAGTTATACACAGGAAATTTGTGGGTTTCTCCTTCCATTGGCATCTTTGTTTACAAGAGAAGACTGTAAAAGAAAACCGTTCATTTCCTTACCCTTAATTGACAGCAATAAAGATTAAATCAACACATTGTTAGTATGAGTAACTTCGCACAGTATAGCGTTACATTACAAAATACATTCTAGGAACGAAATTTTCTTCCAATGACTCGAATAGAACCAAGACAATTTCAGTTCCAGAAATAGGCTAGCTTCATGACGTGCTGCAGCCAGTTTTGTGGAATTCTGGTATCTAAATCTGAAACGTAGTGTTCCGAATGATAATTATGTGTACATGAAATAGATCGCAATAAGTATGTCAGCTGGCTAAATGCATGGAAGTGCTGTCTTCACAGAAAGATGCCTAATTAATGCCGAAACGGCTCTGGCCATGTGGCAGCATCAGCATTAGTTGGTGCCAATACTGGCGGTCTGCATAACGAGATGCCGAAAAAATCGTCCGTGTGCTATCAATAAAGAGAAGTAATATGAAAGTCGGTAACTTTAAACCGAAAATTAGCAAATTTTATGATGGAAAAATTTTGTAGTCCTTATCTTGGACAACCTACACTTTATCTTAACAGTCTGTTAAGAAAACGACGAACGATTACAAGAATTTTATGAATCCCCCTGTTTGCAGTAGAGCCTACCCAGCAAAGATGATCCTGTACCTTCAACATGAAACGAGAAGGTAATATATTATGGCTCAGAAAACAACTCATCTATAACCGTTACCTCATTCATCCACAATACAATCAGAACCATTCTTCCAGCAGCACCACCTTGAAGCTCTATGGCGAAAAGGTTAAACGGCTCGGACGCTGGATTAGTCAGAACGGAAGTAAAAATATAAAAGGAAAAAAGCCCTTCTTGGAGGAACCAGCTTCATTATTGTTGCCAAGGGTCTGTTCCATAAACAAGAAAAAACCATACACAAACAATCAAACCCTCTCCAAACACTAACAGCAAAACTCCACTCCACAAACTCCCCAGAGCACAAAGGCAAACACTACAATTACTGCATCGTCTTTTGTGTAACTCCAGCCTCAGCCGTTGCTACGACACAGCTCTTGATGTACATAACGCCATTAACTGGATTATCTTCACAGTGGAGCGGCTCAACTACAGCTCTTGGCTATAAAAGGAACCTCGCCAGCAATTCCCTTAATGGCAGGTTCAACTGGACAAAGGCTCAGAAATGAAGACATACTCTATATAATGTTAAAAAAAAAAACTTTAGATTTACGCTCTACAAAATATATATAACGAAGAAACCCCAGAATCTTTTTATTTTTAGCTGTTCCTGAACACGCGCACGCACGCACACACAAATATATATATGCATATATATATATATATATATATATTTATATATACA